>NW_018165063.1:206363-219863 GCF_001263595.1 Phalaenopsis equestris
GACTCCAATATGAATGGACTCCAATATGGTGGTGGAATGAAGATGGATAATGAAGAATGGCGATGATGGAGCGTGGAGGAATGCCTTGGAGCGAAAAGGAGTCACTTTCCTGATGAGTTTTGGCCCCATATAAAGCCCAAGGTTGGTTTTCCAAGAGGTGCCTCCAAAATCTCTTCAAAAATAGTCCAAATACATTGAACCTTCTATAAACGGGGGCTAAACTGCCTTTGGCGCTAGTTCTGGTGTCATCGGCGCTGAGTAAATATTTCAACTTTTCTGTTGTTCTGCACCATCGACGCTGCCCTTAGCGTGGCCGGTGTTGACTGCTTCTTCAAAAACGTCATTTTGACTCCAAATTCCATCCTTTTTGCTTCCTTTTTGCTTTAAGTACTAAAAATCAACAACCTACAAGAAAACATCAAAATACCTTCCATTAAGGTGCAATATCACCGAAAATATGTATAAAATATGGGTCTAAAAATGCATATATTTTCGATGTATCAAAATCCTCCAAACTTACATGTTACTTGTCCTCAGTAACTCCTCTACTCCATAAACATATGACTTATGGTAAAGATATTAACTTCTAGACTTCCATATTTAAGTTCTCTAAACATAATAGTCTAACTTAAGAAAATTCAAAACAACTCCAGTTAATAATAAAGGTGCTAGGATATTCAGTAATTAAGTCTAAGATTTCTGATCCTCTTTTTCTTTCAAGAAAAATTACAATTTTCCATATTAAAGTCACTTAGAAAATTCATATGAAAATGAACTTCATAAAACTCTACTAATCATTAAGCTAATACCCAAATAAAAAGTTTAGAAAATGTGTCCAAGTCTTTTTCCTTAAGTTGATTCAAGTGAAGCCAATTTTTAATTAGGCATCTCCTTATTTCATTTTGGATTTGATTTCAAATTTCATTTCAAAATTGACCAATTGGATTTGATCAATTTTATTTCAATTTCCATTAATTTCAATTTGGATTTGATCTATTTCATTTCAATTTTTGTACAATTTGGATTTGATCAATTTGGATTTGTCCAGAATTGAATGAACTTCATTTTAAATTCAAATTTTTGTCCAATTTGGATTTGATCAATTTTGGGTATTTTGGCAAAAATGTGGGAATTTTAACCAAATTTGGGTCCCAATGGTAGTTAGGTAATTTGGAGGTGCCTAGGGGCAAAAGACCAAGTTAGGCATTTCACATAGAATTGGATAGATATCCATTCTAAATGAACCATGGATTAATGCATTGTGAAGATATGATATATCCTAGTTCCAAGTCAACACCTAGGGTCGACCCTAAAGTCAAGTAATCCTATAGGGATTCTTCTTGAATTCTATAATGATCTTATTACCTACTAAATGCTAGAGGTTAAGATCAATATGTGGAATTTCAAGTTGAGTAAAAAGAAGAGTTTTGAATTTCTAATGGTGGGGGTACCTTTTCTAATTTTGTAAGACTAGTCAATAGGAAAGTCCTATGGCTAGACCTAGGCTACTAAAGAAGTTTTCTAGACCTCAACCAAAAATGAGGTCAACAGGTCCATGTACTCTAAAGGTGTACATGAAAAATATTAACAGCTGAAGGTATGGGTTAAACTAATTTGTTAGCTAAATATTTTTAAATTATAATAATTCACATTTTTAAAAATAATTTATAAGAAAATGGCAAGTAGTAAAAAAGAAAATAAAATAAAATTTTAATTTTTTAGTTACTTTTATTTTTTTCAATTACAATATCGATCAAATATATGCTAAAAATATGAATTAAATATTTTTCAAAGCTCACAAAAAAGATATACAATCATTTTCATTTTCATTTCTATTTTATGTGCACAGATAGATAATATCCCATCTTGTACCATCCTAAAGGACTTTACATATGTACATGCATATATCATTTTTTTATTTATTTAACATTTGAAAAATATGAAACTTAAATTAAAAAAAATGTTAAAAGTAATAAAAAAATAGTTGTAATTGATTTTATAAATAAATAGGGCTATTAAAAAACAAAAAAATAATCACCCGCAAGTTCGCTGTATTCTACAGTCGTTTCCTCAATTAGCCTATTCTTTAGTTGTGTCAAGGGTTTTTAAAGTTTAATTTAAATCAAAATATTAACTATTCAATAACAATAAATTATGACTTTAGACTTCAGATTTTTCTGAAATTCAATTTAAATTAATTAAGAATAAATTTTGGTAGCCTTAGGAATAATAAAAATTAAAAATCAAGATATTATGTTTCAAATTTCTTACCTAAATTCGTAGTATTTTCCTACGAGCCGCATGAGCCACCTACGTGTTTGCCTGCTTGAATGATCATGGCATCTCAGTTTTCTTCCTTCATCTTCTTTAATTTCCCTTACGTTTAGTCGCAAATTGTCTTTCACCTCCTTTTAGTCTCGCTGGCTTCATATCTTTCACGGACCAACTTTGCATTCCTTACCTCTCTAACTTGGGCTTTCTATCATACATGATTGTGCGTTTGTTTTGAATGGGAGGAAATAAGGGGATAATCCTTCTATTTGATCTCTCGCGGGTGGTGGAAGGTCTCCTCGATTTACACCGACCATATTTTTCCTAGTTAATTCAACTAAAAATTAAAAAATTATTATTAAAAATCATGTTATCAAATTCTGGTTGCCCGTGAATCACACTCAAAATATAGAACGAATGAGAGGAGGGAGAAGGAGAGAGAGATAGAGAGAGCGAGAGAGATGCATAGTGTGAATTGTAACCTGTTTCATTGATTAATTATTTCTCATAAAATGATTTTCCAATTTATAGTGGAGGGAGTACAATACATAAAGTTATATGTTTATCTTTAATTTAATGGAGGCATTACATGATCTTTTGAGTACTTTACATGTATGGGTCTATGGATCGGCTGCCCTCTAACTCGGTCTGCTGAATTTATTGGGTCTTGGTTCAACAAGACCAGCTCATCTGATTATGTTGAATTGGAGTTGTTGATTAACCTTTGATGGTCTTCGGGTTGGCAAGACTTGCTCGATCGACTTGGCTTCATTGATCTGTTGTTCTAGTTTAACTGTCGATTGTTGATCCCTAGATGAGGTGCTCATATTGGAAGAATGAGACTAGGTTAATGGGCAGATGATGAATCACTGTTATTCGATATATAGCTCATTTCTTGAAAAGGGGTTCCTTTGGAATGTTCATGGGTCATGTTATTATTAATTCTTGTCCCCTAATGGTGAATTTTAGGGGTGTCCATGAGATGTGAGTGATACTAAACTCTTTCCTTAAGTCATCTTGCCTCGATAGTTAAATGGATGTCTCTGCTCAGGTCGATTAGCCTTAGTCTTTGGTTTGGTTGGCCTACACCTGGTCGGCCTTGAGCCTCAGTTTAGGGGACCACATCTATTTAAGTGGGTCTTTTGATCTCTCGCCAGTAAACCATCATTAGTTGTACTTTTCTATCTTCTAATTTGTTAAATCTTTTCAAGATTTGTGTTGTCGTATTTCGAATGTACAGATGCCCTTTCAAAGCAAGTTCCCATCACAAATTCACTTCTTCTTCATGGTCGTGGGCTTCTATGATGTCATGCAAAAATATCATTGATGCACTTCCCTTAGCAAGATCTAAGCATTGCGTTATCTCCTCTTTTTTTTTCATCGAGGTGTTCCCATTTCTAGATGGCCATAAAACCATTAATGATGTGGTAATTTATATTAACATGTAAGCTTAGTTGTTATATACAAAAATAACATACTTTTAAGTATAATGTAAGTAAATCACAAATAAACTAAAGAGTTTTACTTACTTACAGTACAGTTCTTATGTATTAATAAATATAACACCTAACTTTCATTCTTTATTTATGAAATACTTGATTCATTAAATCACATCGAAAACATACTTAAATTTTGAAAATTATGTCTATAGTAACTTCTTCTTTTTTATATAATTAAAATATTAAGGTATTATATAAAAATCAAAGTTTAGGTATTAAATATATAATTATCTAAGAATTATGTGCTTGCTATGTTTGCAAATCCCCTTATCAAATATTATCTTGTGAGGAGACTCAAGCCTAACAAGCTGAGCATGATCTACTTCATTATGGAAGCTATAAATATTTTGTTTCAATATAGTTATATTTTCATAAAGGTTTATGTTGTTCAAAATTTACTTTCAATTTTTGTAGGGCTATGCTGCAACTATGTTGGATAAAAATAATGGAGATTTGAACAAGGTAAAAGAAAATGTGCCTTGTTTTGAGTTGCCTATGGGATGAGTTCTCTAAGTTTATCTAGCGAGGCAAGTCACTCGAGTTTTAATTTATTTTTTTAATTTCACTCTTAGTGAAAGCTCGTTTTGGTGGACTGATTTCATAAAAGAAAAGTTTTTATAAAATGCGTTTTCAACTTAGCCAAAACGAAATTGCAATATGTTAATCATAAGAAATGAAAAAAAAAATTTAAGATCATCCACACTCTGGCATGGAAACTTCTTTCCCAACATTGGCCTAAGTCAATATGTTTTGGATTGACTTATTCTTTAACAATACATTGCCCCATTCCACATTGATTTAAGTTTGTTGAGTATCGATTGGGTAGCTATGACATCTTTCTTTTGGCTTTTTCTTATTTTATTATTGATTGAACTCTATGCTCCTCCAACAGAGCAAGAATGTTTTTAAGTCTTTTATTTGACTACTGTCATTCATTGGATTTGCCTTACTTATAATTATAGGTGGATGTGACCATTGGTTATGCAAATTGTGTTCAACTATGAGTAGTAGCTCAACTCAATATGATAACATAAATGTTGTTTTTCCATTTGTTGATGATGGAGTGATTCTTAATGCCCAAAGAAATTAGGGCAAAACATTGGCCTATTTGTCCTGGATGCCTTCAACTTTTTCCCTTTAATAGTTTTGCAACAGGAATAAAGGCATTTTTTACGGCCAAATTACGACTGTTATGATGCAAAACACTATCGCTTTTACTGTTTCCGACAGTCTATCAACGACTTTAAGCTGGTAGGTAAAACACTTGTCCATAATTTCCAAACCGACGGATGTTCCAGCGACACAAAATTACTGATGTTTAACCATCAATTTAATCTCATTTTTTTTTTGAAAAAATTCAAATAAACTATTTCCATCAATTCATATAGTTGATGGTTATTCCGTCGATAACAACCATAGCTTACACATCGGAAAAGTGTTGTGCATGTTGGTTTTCAGACGCAGACAAACTATCGATTATGTGTCACTGTTGCGTCGATTTTCTTAACTGATGGATGAACTGTCGAAAAAGTATCATGCTCAACGTTTTCATATGAAGCACTTATGACATCGGTTCATCGGTAAATAAGTTCATCAGCTTGCTGTCGATTTTGCCTACGGACATGTTAAAAGTAATCGTTAAACCGATAGTAAGCCGTCAAAAACCTGCAGCTAGCATTAGCAAAAAAAAAAAAGATTCTCCCTTTCGTATTTATATTACCACACCCATTATCACAATATTTAATATACAATTCCAAGCATTTAACAATCAAGAATAACAGTCGAACAGTAAATTATCCAATCAAATAATGAAATAAATAAAAAGCATGTAATCTAAAATTTATACAACATTGTTCACGCACAAAATATATGAATAAACATACAAGATCATCATAAAAAAAAAGAAAAATGCCCCCTAATCATCCTCCTTTAATCTCCTCATCCTCATCCTCATCCTCATCGTCGTCCGTCGCATCCTCCTCCTATAATGTTGTTGCTATCTTGCCACACTTCCGCATCCACTGCTAGAAGGAATCTAACTCAGGCTTCTGCTTAGCCTCTATTCCAACTCCGACCTCAACTGTGAAGCGGGCCTCCATCTCTGCAAAGAATGCGGCTGGTGGAGGGGTGAGTGTCGTATGCAAACCCCGCGACTCGAGCCCATAAGCTCGGTCCTTCTCCTACTCTAAACAGCCTCCTCCACTGGTCGTACTCGGAAGAATCACGCTTGCGGATTGTAATACGTCCCTATTCCTGGGATTGACTATCCTTCAGTTGTTGGAATCTCTCTTGCAAAATAAAGTTGTTACATTCATTTAAAGCTACCTTGTATTAACATAAAACTAGTTTAACTCGTGAATTACCTAGGTTACATGAGATCTGTCATCGATCTAGGACTGGTCAGACCGCCTCCTGTGGGCGTGCTCATGTATATTGATGGCGGAAGGCTTTTGTCCAATTTCTACAGTCTGTCCACATAATAAAATAGTTAGAACACTTCTTCAAACTATAGAACACATCTTCAAACTATCGATGGCCAAAGGCTTGATATGGTAGCCACTACCTGCTGAATCCTTCAAGGTAGAGCCAGCGTGGGCCTCTAATGCATTTAACCCCGCTGCAGTTAGGGTGGAAGTAGGGGTAGGGGCAAGGGTAGGGGTGGGTGTAATGGTGGGGGTGGGCATGAGTGTCAGGTTGTGGTGAGAGTGCGATTGAGGGGCAGGGGGAAAGTTTAGTGTGTGGGTAGTGGCATGGGTGATGGTCTAGGTATGAGCGGGGGTGGGTGTGGAAGGGGGGTGGAAGTGGGTGTCGAAGTCAGACGGCCTCTCCTGACATGCTTTTTCATTAGATAGCACTGTGCTCCATGCCTCCCTGCCTCAGAGTGAGAAGGGAGACCATCCCTGCCTCAAGTAGATAACTACGACAAGGAGAATAAATTTTATTGATTAGTGTACATAGCAACATACTATGTAATAAACCAAAAACATAACCATATGCAATAAACATAAAATACGTAAGTATGCAGTATACGGGTTGACAAAACTGTAAATTTGTAAGGTACAACTACAAAAATCAAGAACACAAAGGTACACGATAAACTAAAATATGAAACTTAAAAAATGTACAATATACATACTTAGGAAACTAAAACTTTAAATATTTAAAGTAACTTAGTCATTTTACTCAACATTGTCTGAAGAGTGCCTAGATGATATAGTCATGATCTCTACTTCAAACGCTTCACAGAAGTTGTACTCATCATCAAGATTAATTTCTTTGTATTTGCCACTAGCAAAGTCTATAATGATTGCATTAAGTGGAAAATAGAAACCTATCATTTCAGTTTCTTGATGGGTAGGTTCAATTTTATTCTAAATATTAATGGTGGCTCTTGGTTTACTCAAAATGAAAATTGTCCAATCAACATTATCTCTTACTCTATGTCGATATCGAAGATAGTAAACCTGACTCGCCTGTGGGAAAGAATGAAGATCAAATTTAGCATACCATTTGTTCACTTTTATTGCTGTGATATTATATAGTTGGTTTACCCTTGTTCCACAATTAGGAACAAGATCGAAACAAACATAGTTGAATAAGAATAGACTTCCTCCAATAGAACCTGGATAAGATTGTTCAACAACTTCTTCAAATATCCCATGATAGTCCCGTCGTTTGATTTATTATTTGCTTTAACACAAATGCTAAAATTACAAGAATTTTTTTCCTTTAGAGCAAGAACTCATATGAAACCTATACCCATTTACATTGTAAATATTGTATGAAACATGTACCCACTTACATCATAAATTTGTCAAATTTTCACGATGCTCATAGCTCCAGAATCAAGATCTATCAACCCTTCATTTGTTACTCAATTTCTCCAATAATGAAGCTATTAATATATACATAAGAAATGTTGTATTAATGAAAATTCAGGTGTCATATGAGAAATGAGTCTATCAATTTTAACTAACATGCATTATAAACAACTTGGGGAAGTTATTATCGATCTCCTTGCTGGTGTCATCCTCTTCAATTAAATTTAACGAATCTATGTATAAACTGTTCATACATTGAAATATCATTAAAATATCTAATCATGACATTTACTAGATAAGTGAGTGAAAAATTATAATAAAAAATGTCAACTTAATGAAGGGTTGTACTTCATCACAATTGAGAAGAACATAAATTGTTGCTGCTTGAAGTTTCTAATCATTAAGGTAACCTGATGTGCACCTCTCTGACTTCACCTAACTACTGGAAAACTTAAAAGATCGATAGTGACACCAAACCCAATGACTCATGTATTCTTCTTTCTCTTAATAGTAGGAACAGAATGTCGTTGTCTCCGTAGTAAATATGTTTCACAATCAATCCTTATAGTCGAGCCTTATTCTTCATAGTTCTCTTCAATTTATTCAAAAATCTAACAATCTTAAATTAATTACCACCCTAATAAATACATCTAATAGTACTTTACTGGTCCTCTAATTAATGCCTTGCGGGGTAAATGTATAAAGAGATGCACTATCAATTTGAAGAAACTAGGCAGAAATATTCTCTTGAGCTTGCAAAGTGTTATCAAAATATTTGCTTCTAGCTGGTGTATGTCGTCAAGTTTCAAATGAGCTGCTCCTACCCCTACCTTATAGATATGAGTGTTTGCATATCTTTGTCTTTATAATAAGATGAAGCTCCATTGAAGTACAGTTCCCAATGTCGAGTGTGGTCTTTGAGCTTCAAAATTTGTTTGTCAAGCAAGTCATCGTTGAGAGGGGACCCTGCACGTAGTGGGTGTGGTGCTAGGAATTTTGTCAATATTTGTCTTTTGTCGGCACATAGAGCCACAAAAGTTATATCAAATTGGAGTAGTATCATTACCCACCTGGCTAGTCTTTTAGAGTGTTAGTTGAGTCATTAGGCATTACAAAGGGTTGACTCTTGAAATGAGAGTCCCATATGAGATAGAATGTAGTGTCTAAGCTTTTGAACAGTGAAGATCAAGGCTAAACAATGCTTCTAAATTGTAGGATACCTAATTTTGGTAGGAATTAGATGATGACTTAGGTAATATAGTGCATTTTCTTTGCACTCATCATTAGCTTGGGCTAGCAAGGCTTCGAGGGGGTCATATAAAGTTGCGTTATAAAAGATTAAAGGCCTTTCTGAGATATGGGTTGCTAAAACAGGAGATGTCGTTAAATATTATTTGATGCTTTCAAGAGCATGTTGGCATTTGTCATCCCACACAAATTTTGCATCTTTTTTATTTAAGGCGGTGAGAGGTTGATACCTACCTGAAAAGTTAGAGATGAAACATCTTATATATGCTATCTTTCCTTGGAAAGATCGTAGTTGGGTAAAATTCCTTATGGGGGCATATCTAAAATTGCCTCAATTTTAAGAGGATTAATTTTGACCCCATGATGGCAAATAAAAAATCCAAAAAACTTCCCTGAAGTGACAATGTAGGCACACTTTATAGGATTCATTTTAAGATTAAATTATAGTATTCATTCAAAGATGATTATCAAATCGTACACATGGTCATCCTTTTTTCTGCTCGTAATGACCAAGTCATTCACAAAATACTTAACCTGATAGTGGATGAGTTCATCGAAGATCCTTGTCATAATCTGCTGATATATTGCACCAACATTCTTAAGTCCTAAGGGCATTACCTTATAGTGTTGACCTCAATTTTGAGGTTTCCCTTTCCCTTTCCTTAGATACCCTAGGATCTAGCCTGAGGATTTTTCTATTTTGACACTCTTAGAGGACTAAACCGGGACCCACAACATTTAGAAATTCAAGACATTTCTTCACTTCTTGAAGTTTCATATGGACGGTTTCTAATCCTCAACGTCCACTTGAGTCAATTAAAGCCGACATATTGAAGCTGTTGTTGAGTTCCCACAGGGATTTGAAAGCCATAAGAGGACCCCACGATGTTTAACATTTGACTTCTGTCGAGAGCAATATGTTTGACTATGGTTGTCGTTTAGGCGATGATCGGTCACCAATTTGCTCATTAAACGACTCCGTTTGGACCAAATTAACTTCTTTTGCCGTGATTGGACCAAATTAACTTTTTTTGCTGTGATGTGCGAGAATTAAAGTTAAATTGGTATGATATTTGACAAACTTGTCCTGGTGACCCCCGGATGACGAAACAGACTGCTCCAATGCGTCCATGATGTCAATTTTAGCCGAAAAAAACATATACATTAGTTGGGTTTCGAATCGTGTCGAATTATACGTACTTTGGCGAATTTCATTAAAATGAAAATATCAAATTAAAAATAATAATAATAATAAGATTTTTCTTTATAAAATAAAAATATAACGCCTCATCTCGGCCAAAACCCTTCCAAAATCTCGAAGCTTCCTTCCGGTTCTCCGATCATTTTCCCTTCCTTCCGAGCCCTAGTCGACTCTCACTGTCGGTTGCTTCGCCGGTAACCCTTCTCTAACGGATTTTTCCCTCCCAATTGAATCTGGTAACCTACCTATTTTTGAATATTGGCATTTGCTTACCTCTTGGGGTGTTTCTCTTCACCGCAAGAGGCAAGAAAGTACCTCTACCCTCTTGCCGGCTATAAATACCCCCTTTGGAGAGAGTTTCAGGGTTGGAATTTTTTATTCATGCGCTAAGAATGAATTTCAGGCTGGTGCTTCTTTCTCGTGATTTGAGAAATTCTGCTTCTGAGTTTCTTTTATAGGTTCTGGAAGTACATCGACTGTTGACTGGACACCGACGCCTCATAGCAACCGGCGAGATTCAGTATAGATGAGATGCAGAAAAATCCAGTATCGTTTCAGTACAAAGGGCAGAAGAGAGGAGCTCTTCAGTTACTTGATCTTCATAATATCCATATCCTGTTTGATGAAATGATTCAAAGAGCTTCAGCTTGTCTTCCTTTGGCAAGCAATGGCTTTGCTTCTTTTATCTCAATATCTTCAATTTCTATGAGCTCAATCAAGAGTAGTGCATCTAATTTGAATGTAGTTTCAGCTATTCCATTGCTTTTAATGGTTCTGATAAAGAGTTTGCAAGGACTTTTGAACGATATCCATGGATGTTTTAGAAGTAAAAAAGAAAAAAATTAGAAGTTGGATTCATTATATGTGGATTGTTGTTAAACTCCTATTTGCATAAATTTGACATGATTGATTTATATTTATTTAAGGGAATTGCATACCTACTACACAATTCTTATGCATTTACATATGTGCCACACAATTCTAATATATATATATATATAAACTTTAAAAACAAGTTAAACAAATCCTTTTACGTTCGCATACTTAGTTATTAATTGGATATCGAATACTTAAACATAGAGTTTGAGATTTTGCACCTGCATATCTTACACTTAGAGTTTTTCATATTTACATTCACACACTTTGCTATTTTAATCTATGCTTATATAATATTTCTCGTTTAAACATTCATTATAACAATATTTTGATATCATATTAAAGATTGATTACAATATGAAGGCTGTGGTGTTAGATATGTGAATGCATAAGAGTCGAGTGATATGTATGTGAATCAACTACTAATCCTTAAGCATAAAAAAATGCATCTCACCTACAAAGTTGCTAATAACTTTACTTTTGATATGATATCAAAGATTTGTATATTAAATGAGTGAATATGAAAGTTTAGATGTGAGATATGATATTCTCATACATCACACACATATTTTAATCTATGCTTATATAGGCACGTAAAAATTGAGTGGATGGTTGGTGAACCTTCCAATTATCACATCACACACATAATCACTTTTTGTTATTTATTATTATGATATTATTTTATGTAAAATAAATTATTTGGGTGTGTGTTAAATATGTAAACACATAGGAATTGATTGATATGCATGCAAACCTTTCACATATTCTCATATACTTATCTTATTAGTAGTTGAAGGAACTTTTAGATGTGATCGTAAACATGCAAAATGAGACGGTGAAGCCATCAAATGACGGTCAGCCTTCAGGTAACGATCGAGGCGACAATAGAAGATGACGATAGGAGCTTCGGCTGGACTTCGATAGAATTAAATAATATACACCCATAAGACATCGAGGTTGTTCGTCTAGTATAACGTAAATCCTCACATTATCATTTAGTACTTCATACGATATAATTCCTAAACTTTAGGATTCTGAGGTAGTCGTTTGGTACGACGCAAATCCTTTTATTTTCTCGAGCCATCTGCATATGATATGTGAACATAAGTCCCAAATATTTAACTAATTTTTAGGATTGAAATATTAAATAATCTCCCTTTAAAAAATGTAAAGTCAAATCATAGGTTAGTTTGAGGTGTCACTGAAGCTTCTTCAGTATCTTTGACATCTCCAATTTTTTGCTTCTTTGGATTCCAAAATAACAGCTCCTAATTGAACCTATCCCACTTGACTTTTCCTATAAACAATTGTGGAAACTTAAAACATTGAAATCTTGAAGACTAAACCTTGATCTTAATCAAGAGTTTTCTTAGGTGGCTTCAGTTGCCTAAGATGTAATTAACTATAAGGGCTTCCCTCTATAGAGAATTAAAAACCCAAATTAATCTAAATCCTATCTAATTTGTGTATTGGATAGGGAAATTTGTCGGCTATTAAATTTTTAGACTAAAATAGAGTCATAAACTTTTAATTTTAAATAATTAAGCCTACCAATAAATGATACATTCATCCTTTGAGATGATATATGATTTATGGTATCGTGCTCAGTTATTTAAACTATTAGATATATGAGATTTATATGGTCTTATTTTTTTCCAAAAATAAAGAATAACATTTTCAAAATTAAAATTACATTATATATTAAATTTGAATTTTAAATTTTATTTAAAAAAATAGCCGACATATAATAATAAATCTTGATGGGTGTTCGAAAGGTTGTATTTGGTTCATCTTCTAAAGTCATTTTGATTTGATTGTAGCCTAATAAATCATCCATGAATGAGAATATTGCATGTGCTGATGCAAAATCCATCATTATTTTTGGGATCAGTAAGGGAAATTCTTCTTTCGGGCAGGCTTTATTCAAGTCTGTGAACTCAACGAAGATCCGAGTATGGCCATTTTTCTTTCTTACTAGCACTATATTAGCCAGCCAAGTTGGGTGTGTTTCTTCTCGAATGAAGCCGAAACAGAGCAACCTTCTTGGAGCTTGTTTTATTGTATCGTAGCTGAAAATAGAGCAACCTTTAAATTATTTTAATAGTTGAGTTGTTTAGCTTCAATTTTAGTAAGTGACCGACTTTTTGTAAATCGACAAATACAAGAATTTGATGACGCTACTATAAGATTTAATTTCCAGCAACAGCATCGAAAGACTTGATCGCGACTTTATATATATATGTCTAATTTGATTAAGATGAATAAATATAATATTCAATAATGTTAAAATCAAATTTGTCAATGCAAGTATACGTATCGCTCAAATAATATAGGGCTCTAATGGAGTCCTAGATATCGATCTCACAGGGAGTAGTTTAGAATTACGAACTAAGACATTAGAAAAGTAATACTTTAATCACAATAATGACGTTCAATTTGCTTATCTGTCACTAATAGGAAATTAAAATAAAAAAATAATTTTAATAACTAATAAATAACTAATGATATAAAACAGGGTTTAATTGTGATATTCAATGTATAAGAAACACCCTTCTCTTTGTCAAGAAATTATAGTGAATGGATA
>NW_018165063.1:219963-220195 GCF_001263595.1 Phalaenopsis equestris
AAAAACTTGTCGTCGGCGAGGTCAAGGGCACCGTCGATGGCCTAGTTCAAATCTTCACATTTTTCGTCCTTTTCGCTCCAAATTTGCTCCTTTTTGTATCTTTTTGCTCCAATGACCCTAATTCATCATTCCTGCAACAAAAGATAAAAAATACCTTTCTTTAAAGTGCAATATCATTAAAAACAAGATAAAATAGGTATGAAAATCTCAACATATTTTCCTCTAGTCAATT
>NW_018165063.1:221764-222624 GCF_001263595.1 Phalaenopsis equestris
TGTTGGGCCTGAGCTTCATAATAGGCTACCTCAAAATTTGAATGCCTTTGAAGGTACTCACTATCGTAATGGTGTCGACATTCTAAACCTCCAATCCTTTCACTTATCAATTCTATGCTCTTCCGCTGCAAGGTCAACTCATTCATCAAGTCAGTCAGAGTTGGGGAACTAGAAGGTGGAAGGTCATAACTTGTAGAGGGGACATCTCTACTAGTAGAAGGTTCTTGACTTCTACTCCCAGTTCTCCATTTCTCATGGGATTCATAAGTCTTCAAATTAGCTTTACTAATGGGTTTCATAGGATAAACCCATTCTTCATCTCCAAATTCTACTCCATAAAGTTTACAATTGTATAAATAAGTCCAAGATGCCCTAGACCTCCACCAGTCTCATTCCTTGTCATAGTCAATATATTCTTAAGAATTATTCTCCCCACATTTATAGTTTTACTATTCTGAATACATAAATTCAGAATAACTCTATCTCTAGTTACTTCACTATGGTGATAGGTCGGTAACAGAGTAGAGGAAATGAAATAGTGCCACGCCTTAGAGGTGGCATTCAACATGAGTATGGAAGCAGAAAAGTTTACCCATTCTCGCTATTTTATTTTCCATGTTCCTTTCCCATCAGTGAGAAAGAAGAAAAGTTTACCCATTCTCGCTACTTTATTTTCCATGTTCCTTTCCCATCAGTGAGAAAGTTGATCACATTATTGAGGGGGCCTTCCATCATACTAAAGGATTCATAGTGACAGATATAAGAGTCTGGGACTTCGTAAAAAGTGTTGATGCGGGCAGCGGTAAACTCAACAGGGAATCCACGCATTTGAACGATTCCATCATTAGAATAAATCACAT
>NW_018165063.1:222953-223163 GCF_001263595.1 Phalaenopsis equestris
CCTCCTAATCCAAGATCTCTCAAGCCCTAGGTCAAAAATGGTATTTTTGGGAGGAAGGGGATGATGAATAGTAGCAGTTGACTGGTCAAAATCACGGTTAAAGATGTTTTTAGTGAGCTCGCCATTCGGCGGGTCGATGGCACCGTCGGCGCTCTTAATTGGAATTTAAATCCTAAGTTTCGGGAAAATCTTGTCGTCAGCGGCGTCCAG
>NW_018165063.1:223445-241982 GCF_001263595.1 Phalaenopsis equestris
GTATTTTCTCAACCTCAATACATTAATTCAGCGTCGCAATCCAAGCCACAATACTCAAAATGCTGAAAATAAAACATCCTATGCTTAGTCTCAACTATACAGAGATCTAGAAGCATAATTCTAAATGAAAGTAAATATAAAGTTCAAATCAAAATGCTGAAAACAAAACATCCAATTTAATTTTTTCTTCAAATTTTGGTAGAGCATCATCAATTGAAAGCTCTTCAAAATTTTTGAGTGCTTCCGCACACTCAACATTTGGTTTCTTTGGTGACATTAAACTAAAATTCAGTGTCCTCCAGAGGTCCTAACAAACCGAACCCAACACCTTCATTTGGATTACGGTTTCATTTTTGATTGTCCCATAATTGTTCAAAGAGGTGGGATTGATCTGTTGAACAATATTTTAATATCAAACAAGATTGAAAAAGTTTTTGAACATAAGGCGAGTAACGTTTAATAGGGAGTTTCATTAATTGAAGAAATTATCCTCTTTTAGTTTTACATTTTTTCAGAACTATAAGAAGAACTAAGTTGGAACTTTATAGGTTTCATACCTTCCTTATGTACTTCTTTGACCAACAAACTCTCGATTTTTTTTATGAGATAAGAGTTTGAGTCATAGCTTGTACATAGTGGTTAATTCATTTGTACATGGACTCATTTTCTTTCTTTTATTCTTCATCCTCGAGGAGTATTTTTAACAATGGTTGCTTTTGGATAACCACCATTTTTGCATTTTTTTTCTCTTTTTCTTCCTCGAAACTGAAGTCCAAGATGATGTTAATTTTTGAGTGTTTCTTCAATTTAATGGTTGGATTTTCTCTCCCTCATCCTCATCCCCGGCCTCGACCATGGATGCAAGTTTTACGAGAGTCTCCACGCTTTAGCTGAGTCGTAGCATCAATTTTCTTTTCTTCATTCATTTTCTTGTTTGTATCCTTTTCTTTTGCATTTATTGCCACATCCTTGAAGAAAACTATTTTCTTTAGTGGAGCATAGTATGCAACATCTTCATGTATGTAAATCTCATGTATCAAGAACGGCTGCAAATCTGCTTCAATACAATACTCTCATCCTTTATACAGGTATTTGATGAGCTGGTACGGTGAAGATGGGACCATCTTCTATTCATGGAGCCACGGTCAAACAAGCAAGGAGTTAAAAGATGTTTTGGAGTCATGACATGGAATTTTGTTGTTGTCACCAAGTCACTGATCTTTAGAAGTAATGTGATTAACCCTAAGACTCTTTATCCTTGCTGGTTGAAGCCATGAAGCATCATCTTATCTATTGTTAGCCTATGAGCATCGATGTCCAAGTAAGCAAGTGTTTGCAAGTTCATAATGTTGATTGAAGCACCAGGGTCAATAAACACCCTAGAAAGCATAGCGCTCTCAATGTTTGCTGAGTTGTATAGTAGGTGGTTATGTTCAGTTGTGTGCAATAGTAGATCACTTTTGGAGAACATGACTTAGGCTAGAACTTCCAACGAATAAGCCTCATCTAAATAAGTATTAGCAAATTCAGATAGACATATCTTAGGATCTAAAGGTGTTTTATTAATGACTCCCTCATTTATTTGGAGAGAATGAGGGCATCATAGATGCTCAATTTAGCAAGTAACTTCCATACATGGGTTATAAAGTTGTAGTCTACCTTGTTGCATGGCTTGTTTGTGCTTTCGTGCACTGGTGTAACTCCGTCTTCTGATAGCCATTAGGCTTGTTTGTACTTTTAGAGCTGTTCTTGAAGCTAGTACCTTTCCACTCTGTAATTTAACTTCAATTATTTTTTATTGTTCTCATGTCGAAGGCGGTGTTCCTTCCGAGGGTGTTTCAACAGACTCTTTTGTCTCTTAGTCTAATTATTCCAATAGTAGGGAAACTAGCGCTCCTTGCAGTCTAGCATAGTAAAATCATCTTAATTTTTACGACAATTGAAAATATTATCATTATTAGTGTCATTATGGTCATTGTTAGACAAATTGATATCGTGTACAACTCAAGTATCTCTGACATGATCAAAATCGGATTAGCTATTTTCATCGTAGTCATTACAAGAGATGGATAAAATGTAAGCAAAATCAAAAGTTTTTGCATTAATTTCCCCCAGGGGGACAAAAAAAAGTCATAAAATGTCAAAGGATCAATGGATTTTTTGTCTTGATCCGTGACAACTAGTCTAGTATCATAAGTGGAAGTAGAATGAGTAGAAAAAGTGGACGGTACAAAGGTAGTATCAACCTCTATGCAGCCATGACCTCTCTGTCTTCATCCTTGTAGGATTCGGCTGGAACAAATTCAACGGTTGATATTACATTGATCAAACCATTTTTAGGCTCTTTAAAGTATTCCTTCTGAATGAGTATATTCCTTTCCTTGAGGTTGTATTCTAACCAATTCTTGAAGATAGAACAATCTTTAATCTTGTTTTTGAGTATTCTATGATAGACACAATAATTGAGTTGGTTCTTCATGTCAACTTCCCCAACCTTCTTAGCCTCTGGCAGCTTAAACTCAGGTATCTTAAGTAGGCATTGAATTATATTGGCCACGGGTTCTATCTTGAATGAATATTATTTATTCATTACATCCACCATTGATCTTTTTCTGTCCTCAACTGAGTTGATTGTTCGAACTACACTTGTAGAAGTGGTTGTGGTTGTGATATATTGACATTTTGTCATTGTTTTCTCAGCTCGGCAGCACTTGCATTGGTTTCTTACCATTCTCTATGGGTGATAAATTCCCTAATTTCTTATTGAATTTTGTAATCGGTCTTGGCTTTCTAATTTTTCTATTACAGACATCTGCTTCGCTTCTTCTTGGAGGCTGGTTGCTTTAAAGAGTAACTTTTTGAATGTTTTTATTGTGAACCTTTTGAGCATGAATGCAACCTGTCCGTGGTTGCTATTGAGTAGGATCTCGATGGCATGTTGCTATTGGAGTTGTGCTTCACACTTCATACTAAGGTTCCTCCATCGAAGAATGTAATCGATAAGAGTTTCTCCTGGTTTCTGTTTTTCTATGACCAAGTCTCCAATTTTAATGTGATGTTGGGCCCTGGTAAAGTGTTTGATGAAGATATTTTACAATTTGGTGAAAGTCTTTACAAAACCACTGGGAAGCTTATCGTACCAATTGAAAGAAACACCTATAAGTTTGTTAATGAATTAACATAATAAAAGTGCATCGCTACCCCATGTGTTGTAGCAACTTGCCTGAAAGTGTGCAACATGCTAAAAGAGGTTCCTGGTTTCATCAAGCTCCTCTGGGTAGGGTCTACCCCTTGGAGTTAATGATCCAAGCCTCATCCAGTCCATTATTTCTTTAACTTCTTGTTCTATTAATTGTATTATGACTCTTTCTGGAATTCTATTCTGGGTAGAATCCATCTTCTTTTGAGTACTTTTCTCAATCTCTTTCAATTCTTTTTTATCCTCAAGAATATTTATTGCCTCTAGTTGAATAATCTCAATGACTGACGATGGTGTTTTTTGTGGCGCATTATGTAAAGTTGCCAATACGGCCATCATCTCCTTGAATTTATTTTCAAGATAATTAATTTGTTAATCTTGTTGTTGCTTGTCCCTTTGCACTTCTTCTATTGTGTCTTCCTCACTCGGTGGTAGTGCTTCTCATGCAGACAAGGTGACACGAGTTTCCACCATGTTGATTTCGTCAATCACTTCCTCTGTGTCATCGGGGATGTTCTTTTTTCTATCTACCATTAACCATCTAACATCAGCTCTTAATTTTTATGATCTTCTCTCAGTATAATAGGTTTCTTCTTGAGGATCTTCAGTCAAAATAGTGGATAGTGTATCCATAACATCAGAGACGTCCTCTAATAATCTTTGTTTCCATGCATTATTTTTTAGTATGGGATGAGATACAATTAGTAGCTTGTTATCGTGTTGTGATGGGTATAATCCCCAGCTCGTAACATTTGCGGAAGCAAGCTCTTTCTTGTAAATGTGTCCTGGGCTCTTAGAAGCAACTCATCATGTGTTGGTGGGGAAACTGGATGATGTTTTGGTCTATTCTTTATGGAAGGTGGAAGATATTGTCTTTTTGTATGGGTGGCGGTGTCTATCATCCTGGGCCCCAAACAAAGTTTGGCGAGGACCCTAAATGGCTCAATTGGGATCAGTTGGTCTCCCAAATGCAGCTTGGTGGAAACCCTGGAAGTATCATGCAACTTATCTTTCTTAAGAATTTCTTCTTTTATTTGTGGGGAGGCTGCACACCCTATCTCATGTAAGATCTGAGCAATTGAGCACCCTTCCTTTTAGGCAAGTATTTTAAACATAGAATGTACCCTTGCAAAAAATGGCCTCTTTCCTTTGTCTTTTAGTTTATGCAACACACCTGCAACTTTTCAAAGGTGTATGATGTTTATTTTATGTGACCTACTTGAGAAAGGCATTTAAGTGTTTATGGATGATTTATTAGTTTTTGGAACTTCTTTGGATACATGTTTAGAAAATTTAGCAAAGGTTCTAAAATACTGTGAAGAAATAAATTTAGTTCTCAATTAGGAAAAATGTCAATTTATGATCATAGGAGGATTTATATTGGGACATAAAATTTCTAAAAATGGTATGGAAGTGGATAAAGCAAAAAAAACTAAATTATTATTGAATTACAACCTCCTAATTCAATAACTATTGTAAGAAGTTTCTAGGACAAGCTGGATTTTATAGGAGGTATATGAAAGACTTTTCTAGAACTGCTAAGCCTCTTTGCCATCTTTTAGAAAAAAAAAATACTAAGTTTGATTTTAATGATGATTGTCTGAAAGCTTTCAATTTATTAAAGGAAAAACTAATTACTGCACTTACTATTGTTTCACTTGACTGGGCAAAACTGTTCGAATTAATGTGTGATGCGAGTGATTACGCTATAGGAGCTGTTTTAGGACGAAAATATGATGAGATTTTTAAAGTTATATATTATGCCAACAAAACTCTTAATGAAACTCAAAGTAATTACAAAATAACTAAAAAAAAGCCGTTGGCAATAGTATATGATTTTGAATCTTAATGAAACTCAAAGTAATTACAAAATAATTAAAAAAAAGCCGTTGGCAATAGTATATGATTTTGATAAATTTAGATCATATTTACTTGGAGCTAAATGCATTATGCATACTGATCAGTCCACTATTAAATACCTTATGTTAAAAAATGATGTGAAACCAAGATTAATCAGATGGGTCCTTCTTTTGCAAGAATTTGATTTTAAGATAATGGATATGAAATGAGTTGATAATCAAATTCTTAATCATTTGTCAAGACTTGAACAAGGAAAAGAAAAGAACAATGAGGATAACATTATTGAGATTTTTTTTATGAACAAATTTATGTTGTTGCTGAGTGGCATATACCGTGGTATGCAAATATAATTAACTACTTAGTAATATTCCATCATACGAAATAATAAGCCACCAGAAAAATAAATTTATGTATGATGCAAGGTTTCTTTTCTGGGATGAAGCCACCAGAAAAATAAATTTATGTATGATGCAAGGTTTCTTTTTTGGGATGACCCATATTTATACAGGAAATATCATGATTCAGTCATTAAAAGATGTTTACCAATTGATGCAACCCTAGAAATTGTACAAAAATGTCATAAATCTGAATTTGGGGGACACTTTGGAATAGATAAGACTGCATTTAAAATTTTACATTCTGGATTTTATTAGCCTACATTGTTTAAGGATGTTCATAATCATATAAAAACTTGTGATCAATGTCAGAGAGTAGACAATATTTCTAAAAGAGATGAAATGCCCCTAAATTTTACTTTGGAAATTGAAATTTTTTACGTTTGGGGTTTGAATTTTATGGGACCATTTGTACCATCTTCAGGAAAGCGGTTTGAATTTTATGGGACCATGTGTACCATCTTCAGGAAAGATATATATCTTATTGGCTATGGATTATGTGTCTAAATGGATTGAAGCTATAGCCTTGCCTCTTGTGATGCTCTGAGTGTTTCAAAATTTTTAAACAAAAATATTTTCACTAGATTTAGAATGCCGGATCATTATGGAGAAAGTCAATTTAAAAATTTTAGAATGGGCACATCACATTGAAAATATGAAATTAAACAATTGATTGCCACAGCATATCACCCTCAGACTAGTGGATTAGTAGAAGTATCAAATCTAGAAATCAAAAGAATTTTGAAGAAAACTGTGAACCCTATAAGAACCGATTGGTCTGATAGAATTGATTCTGCATTATGGGCTTATAGAAATGCTTATAAAACTCTTATAATAATGTCTCCATATAGACTCACATTTGGAAAAGCTTGTCATTTAACAGTTGAGTTATATTATAATTTGAAGGACGCTGGAGAAAAAATAATTATTACAATTAAATGAGCTCGAAGAAATTAAGAATGAATCTTATGAAAATGCTCAAATATATAAAGAGAAGATGAAAATTTGGCTTGGTCAAAAGATTTTAAGAAAGAATTTTGAGGTTGGATAAGAATTTTTATTATACAATACACGATTAAAATTATTTCCCGGAAACTTAAGTCCATGTGGATGAGGCTATTTATTGTGATAAAAGTTTATTCTAATGGGGTTGTGGAGATTAAAGATCCAAAAACTAGACATATAGTCAAAGTAAATGGACATAGATTAAAACCTTACATTGGAGAAAACAAGTTTAATTATAAAGAGACTTTGATGCTGGGTCTATCCCAGTAGAACATTTGGATACGTCGGGCTGACCACGTTAAACCAAGAGCTTTGTGGGAGGCAACCCATGGTTATCAGTGTGATTTGATTTGTGTTTATTATTGTTGTAGTATCATGACTATTCATTTCTTTAGTAGCAATCTCTTAACACTATTTAAGGTATTAAACATGATTGGAAATTGAAGAAATTTGAAGTTGGGCGAAGTAGTTGGGCAAAGTAGTGTTCATTAGGATACTGTCACCTAGGCGCTGATAATTGGAGCCTAAGCACCAGAGTCCTGTGATGTTGGCGCCTAGGAACTACAGTTTCTAGACACGGGAAAACCACCCAAAAGTATTTTTTTCTCCATGTCTTCTCTATAAAACTACCTAGCCTTTGTCCCTAATCTTCATACCTTCAAAATTTCGACCAGAGAAGAGAATATAGAAAGATTTGGAGTTCTTACATGCTTCCATGGAGAATAGAGAGAATGGAGTTGGAAATAAGTTTGTGCATAATGATGCCCAAACTTATTTCCATGGATTCTTAGCACTGAGTTTGGTAGGGAAGATTGAAGAGGAGCTTTCCAATCTTCCAATCTACACAACAACTTGCATGAGATGTATCACCAATACGAGCACTTGGAGGGGCAGATGAAACTTCAATCCAACCACTTGGCTAGTTATCAAGATCCATAGGTAGCCATGTATAGTAAGAATAAATGGATTGATGAAAAGACAACTATGGAGTTTCCTTGTGCCCTTGTCTTCTACTCATTTGATCACAAATATTTGGCATGTGAGAGGGGTGAAGATAATGAGATCAACAGGGATTGATCACTATAATAGGAATCATTGGAATAGATTTCTAGTGTTTGATGTTTGTGTTTACTTTAGTAAGGGATGTGTTATGTGTGCTACTTTATCTTGTTGTTGATTCTACTTTATCTTGTTATCTTGTTGTTGATTGTGTGTAAGTTTGCTTGATTGTGTTTGTGTGTGATATTGTATTGTTTTTGAAAGTTTAATGAAAGTTATGTTTGTATAGCCTTTGTGTTAGAATGTTGAAATTAATTATGAATTGAAATTTGGAAAATAGAAGATGTTGGGGACATAATAAACATGAGATGTGATGTTGAATTAATGAGAAATTTTGGTTTTAAAGGCTTAGTCTTGCAGTGTTACACTTAAACCCCAAGGAAAGAAAAATTTTGGGTCTGGTGCCTAGGCACCAGAACTGGCGCCTACGCATCAAACCATCTGCACAACTTGGCGCCTAGGCACCAAAACCCACACCTAGGCATTGGTTCACCTAAACCGGCTGAAACTCAAATTTTTCGTGATTTAAGCTGAACCCACACCACTGTTGACGCCCAAGCTCCTTCTTCCTATTTTTCACAAAAATCAGTCCTAGGGTGCTTCATAGAGCTCAAATTTTCAAGTTTCTTAGCTAAAAAAATGCGAGATTTCATCTTCTTAAGGTTAGATATACATTTTGGCATAGTTATTTTGATATTTCACCATGGATTTTTCATACATTGAGTAGAGACCAAAAGTATGAAAAAATAAAAATCCATGGATCTAAGCTTTGTTAGCTTGAAAAGCTTGTAGGAAGCCTATTTTCGTGATTTTTTAATCTGTTAGAATTTTTCTCCAAATTTATTTTAGATGGCTCATAAGACAATGTGAGGAAGAAGAAAAGGTTCCTATGACGGTGAAAAAGTTTTTAGTGTAAATGCGCAAATTTGTTACAACAAATTTGCTTCTTCAAACAATTTTATTATGCGGTGAAGTTTTTATAGACATGGTGGTGCTACAAAGAATGTTATTATAGCACATCAATGAGAGAGTTTCTGTTACTTTACTATTTTTGCCGTCATCGTCGTGGTTCGAGAATTTTATGCAAATCTAGCTAAAGCATATGATGAAGAAGTGTTTGTTCGAGGAAGAGGAGTAGAGTTTACTGTTGAGAGGATTAATGTGATATATGGTCTACCACCTGAGATTGATTGCTTCTTTTCAGAGTTCATTCCATCTGAGACAGAGTTGGATCAAATCGTGGCGTATTTGACTGGTAGTCGTGGAGCCTAGAAGATTTGAAATGACCGAAAGGTAAAATTTTCTTCTTCTAAGCTAAATGCCACTTCAAAGGCATGTCACTATTTTATTTCTTCTCACCTCTTTCCTTTTAATCATTTAAGTTAAGTGACTAGAGAAAGAGCTATTTTAAATTACTTCATTCAAGAAAGAAAACCTATAGATGTGGGTGCTCTTTTTTATGTGCTATTAGTTCTTCTACAAAAGATATTATGTTCTCAGATCTTATATTTCCATGTTTGAGATCTACTATTTGCAAAGACTCTGGAGTTAAGTTTGAACATTGGGAAGAGCAGTTGAAGCCACTTACGACAATTCAGAAGGCTAATTTTGATGTATATGGACGATCAAGAGATAGAGTTCAAGGTGTACCTTCTGCTTCTACTTATAGGCCTTCTACTTCTAGACCTTCTACTTCCATTGCTACTGAACCTCCATCTAGATTCTGAAAATTGTGAGTGAAAGATATTTGGAACACCAGAAAGATATGTTCTTGATGCAGTGTCGTATGGAGGATATGGACAACAAATTTGATCATATGGATGATTTTGCTAGAAGGAAGAGTGACTATGATGTTGATTATGATGAGGTATTGGTGAAATTCATGAAAGGAGATCATACAGTTGAATTTCATACATGTCCTCAATTTACGCTTTTTGGAAGTCATTGGTCTATGGATGAAGAGATTTCTTTAATTTTGATGATGAGGAGGAGGAGGAAGAAGATTAGATTTTATTTCCTATTCTGTAGTAGTTATGATTTCTAGATCTATCTTATGTTGGATTGTTTATGTATGTTTTGTTGCTCTGTACTTTTATTTTCACAACTGCTTTTGTTACTCTTTTGATTAGAACTGGATGCTTGTTAGAGTAGTCTTTTATATTGCAAATTTTCATGATATTTCTATTTTTAGTTTAAATTGTCTACTACTCGACATGTTTTTTTTTATTGTGGAACATGTTCTATTCTCCTGTTTATAAATTTTAAATATTTTATTCTTCATGCTTTATATAAACTTAAGTATCTTAAACTAATTTAAAATTCAAGTTTGGGGGAATGGAGAAACTTTTTAAAACTAAACCTTATTTGTTCTAAGTAAAATATATTTTCAAAAATTATTTAAATATAACTTATGGTATGTTGAGATAGCTTAAGATAACTATAGTTTTTATTTTATAAATAATATAGTGAACTTATATAAATATTTTTAATAATAAGATTAATTCTGGATTTGAGTTAATTAGTATACGAGTATAAGATTTTGTTTTTCCTATTTAAAATAAAGAAAATTGTAATTTTGAGAATGTTAAAGATCTTGGATTTTTATTTACAAATAAAGGACTGAATCTTTATGAAAAATCCTTTTCAAGTCTAATACACATTTATCAAGCAAAGAAATGTGAAAAGGTTTTAACTTTAAGAAGAGGATGGTGGAGTTCAAAATAATTAAAGTCTATCAAGATATAGTAATCCTCACATGACATTAAAAAATAAAAAAAAGAAAAAGAAAGGATTGAAAATGATCCTGAAAGAAAAGAAAAAAAAGAAAAATAAATGTGAGGAGAAGCTTGAGGAGATGCCTAATAAAAAATTGGTTTCACTTAAATTATCTTAATGAAAGGGACTTAATCACATTTCTAAGCTTATTTATGAAGTATTAGCATTCTTACTAGTAAAGTCTCATGATATTCTTTTTCATGTAATTTTTCTAAGTCTTTTTAATATGACAAATTACAATTATTCTTGAAATAAATAAGAAATTAGAGTTCTTAAACTTGACTACTAAATATTTTTACATTCTAGTTTTAACCTCTGATTATTAAAAAAATTTTCTAAGGTTTCACTATTGCATTTATAAAATAAAATTTTTCTAAGGTTTCACTATTGCATTTATAAAAAAAAAACAACAAAAATTTTCAAGTAAAACTCACATCCATAAGTTATACCAATAAAAATTTTCAAGTAAAAATCACATCCATAAGTTATACTTTTTATATATAGTAAGAAAAGTTACTTGAGGATAAGTAACGTTTAAGTTTGGGAAAATTGATCCACCTTAAATTTACCTATTTTTCATGTACATTTTATACTTAGATTTTTAAGATATTATGCTTTAATGAAGGATATTTTTATGTTTTTGGTTGTAGGTGCAAGAAAAGAGTTGGTTGTAGGTGCAAGAAAAGCAAGAAAATGAGTTTAAGAGTAAAAATGAGCAAAAATATATAAAAAAGGAGCAAAATGGGCTAAATTGAAGAGAAGTGCCAAACTAGCCGAACTGACGCCTAGGCGTCAGAAGCAGAAATTGGCTGGCGCCAAGGAAAGACAGTTGGGTGCCTAGGCGCCATGGTTAAATTGAATGAGACTGAATTTTCAGAGATTTTTGAAAAAACCCTTGGTCATTTTGGAGTTATATAAATATAGATTAATTCCAAGAAGCTTAGAGGTTGGATCTATAAAGTCTCTTAGTGTGTTAGTGTGTTAAGTGTGTGAGAAGTTTTCTTTGTGATTCTTTGTTATTTTTGGATTTTTTGAGTCTTGTAAGTGTTGCTGGAGTCAGAGAAGTCAGTGAACTTCAAAGGAGTGCTTGGGGGAACATTCCATATAAGTATTTGTATCTTTTTCATTAAGGTTTGTACTTTGGATTGAAGTTTTATAAATATGTTTTATTTTGTTATCCTTATGCTTAGTGAGTAATTTTCTTTTATTTCTTCTTGCAATATGAAGTAATTAAGTAAGAGATTTTGATTTTGTTTAGAACTTCTTTTGTTCATAAAAATTGTGATGATATTTTTACCAGTCCTTCATTTACATACAAATTGGTCACTTGTATTATAAGAACCTGTTGAGGAACTTATAGACCCGAAATGACTAAGATTTCTTAACTTGTAAGTATCTCATTCTAGCTTAGAAAGAGCGGTCAAGATCATCTAAAGGGGGGTGCAAATAAATAAGGACATAAGATTTGATAGGCATAGAATTGATGTTTCTAGGGTGGCAGACTAGATTCTTTTATCAATTTGGTATAGAGATTGGAACTAAGGGTCACTGGTAGAACCTGTAGGAGGGCGCAATGGGTAATCTAAAAGTGAGAGACTGGAACCTACCCAACACTACTATGCATGCCAACACCAACTTTTGATTAGTCAATGTTCATTGCACAATTTAAAAGAAAGAAAAGAAATAGGTATACTCCTATTTGTCACAATAAAACATTTAAGTTTATAAACAAATTTGAAATCCTACACTGATTTTGAATTATTGGCAAGGAGAAAGTCTCTTTATAGATATTGTTTAACTCATTACATTTACTTTTACTTACATATAGAAAAATTTAGTAAACTTAATTTTCATCTTTAGACAGTTGCTGCAATCTTAAGAAAGTTTTCTTAAAGTCAAAATTCCTGTATTTCATTTTATTGTTTACTTATTTTAGGCTTCTTGATACACTAAAATAATGTGCCATTGTATGTATTCATTTTATGCTTAAATTTGGAGATATTGCACTTTAAGGAAAAGTATTTTCATGTTTTGCAACAGGTATATCTATTTTAGGCAATTAGAGCAAAAAGGAGCAAAAAAGAAAAAAATTGGAGTCAAAATGGAGCATTTTAGCATACTGGCAAGCACTAGTGGCACGAGAACTTGCAAGAGGCACCATTTTTTAGAGATCTGGCAGCAGAGGTGCCAGGAACTAGCACTAGAGGCGCCATTTTATAGAGAAGCGGCGTTAGAAGCACAAGAATTGGAGCCAGAGGCGCCAAAATCTAGCGGCGTTAGAAGCACAAGAATTGGCGCCGAAGGCACCAAAATCTAGAACATCGTTGACTTCAGTAGGCTGGCGCCAGAGGTGACAGAGATGAAATAAGATAGATTAATGCAATTAGTGACTTTTTTTTAGCAATTTTTAAAGGCTCCTAGAAATTCAAACACCCCATGGAGTGATTCAATGCATCTAGACACTTTGGAGAGACTCTTGAATGAAGGGACTTGACTCTTGGTTTGAAGAGGTGTGTCTTTTAGGAAAAAAAGGAGGGAATTTTGAATTCCCTTAAAATGAAGGCTCACCCTAATTAAAAAAGAGAGGAGTCTAGAGAAGTTGAGGGGGTGAGAGTTTTGAGAGAGTGGTTGGCGTGAGAGAGAAGTCTTGGGAGAAGAGAAAATTTTCTTCTAAAGTTGTAAGAGGAGAGGGAAGTTGAGAGATTTAATCTTCATTACATTTCTAAAAGACAATTGAGTGTGATTGTAAAGAGAGAAAGTGCTTAAAGGGAACTTTTAGGGATTTGCTTGAGAAGGAGTGTTAGATAATTTGTGTTCTTTTCTTTTTTTGTTTGTAAACTTGTTTTTATATATAAAATCTATGTTATGTCGTATCCTCATGAATTCTAAGTAGTCTTTTTTATCTTTCTCCCTACCATGAGATATAGTTTTGTGAACAATTAATTTTCTTATATAAGGTTTTAAATGACAATAAATTGTGATGATTTTATATGTATTTTAAATGATTTTAATTACTTCACAAACCAAAAACTCATTATAAAGGGGAAGGATACTTTCTTAAATTTGAACTCTCCACAACAAAACTTTGTTTAGTCTTTATAAGTTTATTTTTTAATTTAAGCAAATAGTTAAGTTAACTTAGTTCTTTTAACTGCATTTTATTTAACACACATTAAATTTACTTTAGATTTATTTTGCTTACTTAAGTTTTATGGTTTGAATATTGTGTTTGACGTTATAACCATAAGAATTTCCAAGTCCTTATGGGATCAATATTTAGGACTCCATTAGAGCTCTTTATTTTGACAGCTTAAAAATTTTAAAAGATAAAATTATTTAACTGCATACTTACTATGCTATCGTGTTTTTGGTGCCATTGTCGGCGAGTAATGGTAAATTACTTTATAATTTAGAACATTTTATTTGAACTAAAAAACTTATTGTAGTTTAATTAAATACTTTTATATTTTAGTGTTTTTGCTTATTTTAATCACTAATGTGTTTGTGTATGCGTAGTTTAAGATTTGTAGGTTTAATACCTTATAATTTGAAGTTAGAAAGAACTATCAGAAAAATTCAAAAACAACAAAAAGAATTAGATAATTTGAACAAAATGGTTCCAAGCTTAAATAATTTTGGAATTGAAAATGAACATCATCAGAGACCTTTAAGAGATTACGCTTATCCTACAGTAGATGAAATACATTTGAGTATACAAATCCCTACTATAGTTGACAATTCATTTGATCTTAAACCTGCTATTATCCAAATGGTACAAAATAATCAGTTTGGGGGAACACCGACTGAAGATCCTAGCTTACACCTTACTAGTTATCTAGATTGTGTGCTAAATTTAAATATAATGGAGTGTCGAATGATGTCATCAGACTTAACTTTTTCTTTTTTCATTAAGGGATAAAGCTAAGATGTGGTTAAACTAGTTAGCACCTGGATCTATCAGAACTTGGGGAGACTTATCACAAAAATTTTTATCTAAATATTTCCCACTATAAAAAACTGCTAAGCTTAAACAAGCTATTACATCATTTTGTTAGTTTGAAGGAGAATCAATTTATGAAGCTTGGGAAAGATTTAAAGATCTCCTTTGGAAGTGTCTACACCATGCGATACCAGATTGGTTAATACTTCAAACTTCTTATAATGGATTGGTTGGATGTCATAGATCTATAATTGATGCTGCTGGTGGTGGATCATTAATGTCAAAACCATTTAATGAAGTGTATTCTTTAATTGAAGAGATGACTAGTAATAGTTTTTTGATGGCCCTCTGAAAGGGTAACTCCGGAAAAGTTAGCTAGTATTCATGATTCTGATGCAATATCTATGTTGCTGCTCAAATTGTTGCAATATCAAAGAAGATAGATAAATATGGAATGAATTATTCTCAGACATCTCCTGTGCTTGAGAAAAATTCGTTGGGACAAATGATAGATTCTCAATCTTTGTATGAGTCTTTAAATGCCATAAGTAACCGATCTAATAATCCTTATTCCAATTATTATAATCCTGCTTAGAAAAATCACCCAAATTTCAGTTTGAGTAACAATAACTCTAAATCTGTAAATCTGTAATGGGGGAAAACTGCTACAAACCTATTGGGAAAATCGAACAATCAGGTGAATTCTAACTATATACCTTATTACCCTCCATGTTTCAATAACAATTCACAGAGTAAGGAGAATAATCTGTCAATGGAAGAATTAATATTTCAAATGGGAGCAAAATTACAAAATCAAGGAGCTGTGATTAGAAACATGGAAAATACATTGGGATGTATTACTCATGCACTTAGCAATTGACCTCTAGGAACTTTGCCTAGTAATGTTAAAGATAATCCTAAAGATCAAAACAAAGAGGAAATTAAGGTTATTCAACTTAGAAGTGGAAAAGAATTGGAAACAAAAGTTTAAAAAGCAATTCAAGTTTAAGTTGAGAAAGAAGGGGTGGAAAATGAAATACCTAGTGAAGATTTTCATTTTGAGTCAGATTATCCTATTAAACCAATGAAAATTACTGTAGAAAGACCACCACCTCCATTTTATCAAAGATTGAAGCAGTATAACAAAGATAAACAATTTATAAAATTTTGGAAATTTTGAGGAACTTGACAATAAATATTCCATTTATTGAAGCCCTGGAACAAGTGCCAAGCTATGTGAAGTTTATGAAGGATACACTTAATAAAAAAGAAAGTTTATAGATAATGAGACAGTTGCACTTAGTGAAGAGTGTAGTGCAATAATTCAGAAAAATCTTTCTGAAAAAACTTAAAGATCCTGGTAGTTTTACTATTCCTTGTGTTATTGGCAAAATATTTTTTTGGAAGAGCTTTATGTGATTTGGGAGCCGTTATTAATCTTATGCCTCTATTGATTTTCAGAAGGTTAGGTTTAGGAGATATTTCACCTACTATTGTAACTCTTCAGTTAGCTGATCATCCGATTACTTATCCTAAGGAGTTATAGAAGATGTTTGGTAAATGTTGATAAATTTATATTTTATGTGAATTTTATTGTGTTAGATATGGAGGAAGATAAAAAAATTCCTATCATTTTAGGAAGACTATTTCTTGCCACTGAAAGAGCTTTAGTAGATGTGCATAAATGACAATTGATGATGAGAGTTAGCGATAAAGAAGTTACATTTAATATTGTAAAGCCAATGAGATATCTAGCAAAAAGATGAGAGGATGAATGCATCAGAATGAAAATTAATGATTATTTTAGCAATGAATATTTCACAGATACATTTGAAAAGAAAATTGAAGAAGAATATTTGAACTATGAGAATGAGGATATAGTTCAAGATGAATCTATGGAAGTGAGTAATGAAGAATTAGATTATGTTCAGGAACAATTTGAACTGTTAGATCCTGTGGATGGTAATAAAAATTTGATTTCTTTGATTGTAAAACTTCCTAAACAAGAAATGAAAACACTTCCTACACATTTAAAATATGCCTTTCTAGGAGATTTATCAAGATTACATGTTATTGTATCATCAAAATTAACTGAAGCACCACAACAAAGTTGTTAAAAACTTTAAGAAGATATAAGAAAGCTTTTGGATGGATGTTAGCTGATATTAAAGGAATCAATCCTTTGATTTGTATGCAAAAAATTTTATTGGAAGAACATCATGAACCAAAAATCAATCCTCAAAAGAGATTAAACCTGATGATAAAAGATGTTATTAAGAAAGAGATTTTAAAATTGTTAGATGCTGGAATAATATATCTTATTTCAGACAGTGATTATTTCAGTCTTATTTCAGACAGTGATTGGGTGAGTCTAATTCACTGTGTTCCTAAGAAAGGGGGTGTGAATTTTGTGACAAATGAGACTAACGAATTAATACCAACAAGAAAAGTAACTGGATGATGATTCTGCATTGATTATAGAAAATTAAATTCGACTATCATGAAGGATCACTTTTCTTTACCCTTTTTGGACCAGATGTTAGATAAGCTAGCTGGGCACAGATATTTATCCTTTTTAGATGATCAAATACAAACTGCTCTAGAGGATCAAGAGAAAATAATGTTTACTAGTCCTTATGATACTTTTGCTTTTTGATGAATGCCTTTTAGTTTATGTAATGCACCTGCGACATTTCAAAGATGTACGATGTCAATTTTCAGTGATCTAAGTGAAAAATGGATAAAAATCTTTATGGATGATTACTTTTTTACTTGGAACTTCATTTAAAATATGTCTAAATCATTTAGAAAAAGTTCTAAAATGATATAGAAAGACAAATTTAGTATTAAGCTGGGAAAAATGTCAATTCATGGTTACAGGAGGAATTGTACTTGGGCATAAAATTTTAGAAAATGACATGAAAGTAGATCCAACAAAAAATCAAGTTGTAGCTAACCTACCTCACCCTTTGAGCATAAGAGGACTTAGAAGTTTTTTAGGACATGCTGGTTTTTATAGGCAGTATATTAAAGATTTTTCAAAAACTACAAAGCCTTTATGCTAACTTCTGGAAAATGATACAAAATTTAATTTTAATCAAGAGTGCCTTAAAGCCTTTGAAACTAAATCCTTTGAAACTTTAAAAGAAAAACTAATCACTACTCCTATAATTGTTTCACCTGATTGAGAGAAATCATTTGAGCTAATGTGTGATACAAGTGATTATGCAATTGGATTTGTTTTACGACAGAGAGATGACAAAATTTTTAAAGTTATATGTTATGATAGTAAAACTCTCAATGATGCTTAAATTAATTATGCCATTACTAAAAGAGAGTTATTATCCATTATTTATTCTTTTGATAAGTTTAGGTCATATCTAATAGGAGTTAAATGTGTTGTGCATACTGACCTGTCGGCACTAAAAAGTTGAGGAGTTGCCAGTTGGAAGCTGTCAGTCTCCAAAATTGAAAGCCCGTCTCCCGCTTCGGAAAGATATTCAATATATATATATATATATATATATATATATATGTGTAGGAAAAAATATGAAATCACACACATCTCAATCAGCGAAAACCATTTTATTATAAGCCGACAAGTTCCACTATTTAATATAAAAAATTAAATAAGGTTTATATTAAGCTGAGTTCGGAAAAATTTTCTAAAAGGGCAAGCCCCTATAGTTAATTACATCTTAGATAACTGAAGTCATCTAAGAAAACTCTCGATAAAAATCAGGGGATATTGTCTTCAAAGAGGTCAAAGGAATATGACTTTTCAACGAAAATGTACAAAGAGGCGTGAAGGAGAATGACTCAAATTTGGAACATTTATTGTGGAATCCAAAGGAACATAAATTAGGGGATGTCACAGATCCAAAGGAGAACCTCGGTGACTTCCCAAGATATCCTATGGTTTAGCTTCAGTTTTGAGGAGAAATTATTTAATTGTTTCATCCTACTAGTTTTATTAATTTAGGGCTTACATTCATGTGAAAAGATCACACAAATAGCTTGTAAGATGTGAGGATTTAGGTTGTAATAAACGACAACCTCAGAATCCTAAAGCGAGTTAGAGCTTAAATTACACAAGATGATTGTGCAAAGGCTTAAGGAAAAGTTGAGGACTTATGTTGCATAAACAAAGCACCTCAAAGTCTTATGGCTTGGTTGTTTAATTCTAAGGGATGGTTTAGCTGGTGTAGACATGTTTTACTGTTGAAGATGGCCCTACTGCCCATAATGCTAGCTCCAAGCTTCTCATCATAGTGATTTTAAGATTTCTAGTGTGTTAAGTATTG
>NW_018165063.1:241992-259729 GCF_001263595.1 Phalaenopsis equestris
GTATTGATGTCAAATTAAATGTCCTAAGGTTATAATTATTTAGACATTATGATTAAATATTATGGGGAATATTACAGTTGGTTAAAGCAGCACCGGTTAGGATTCTACGGTTCCCTCATTCCGGCACTACTATTTTCTTTCAGATTCACTTAGTCTAAATTTATTTACTAAACTCAACTTAATGAGTTCCATACTCTCATTTAGACCATGGGAAGTCTCGTCAGCAGCCATAGGTTACCTCCTCCGAGGGGTTACCGATCATCAGAGACATTTTAATTTAGTTGCAATTTTTTGTTTTGTTTGTTTGTGATTAAATTTTTAATTGTCTTATATTTTGAATGTTGTGGAGGTGAATTTTATCTTGTCTAATTTTTAAATTTTTGTTTTGGTTGTGCGGCTATTCTAATAGTTTTGGTTTTGACATGCAGGGTGACATCGTTGTTTAACATGCAAGTTCGATACAAGAAGTGCGGAAAGGTAAATGTAATAATTTAAAAGTGTACCTGCTGATTCTTCTCATTCCTCTACCTGAAAGGTTAGCTCTGGTAGTGTATACATAATCTTGTAAAGAATTTAAATTACAAAAGTAGATGAAGGTATAACTATAAAACTCCAAGTTATGACTTTATTGAGCCTCCAATGTTCTTAGTGGGTGATCAATTTGCCCTTCAAAATACTCAAAAGATTTCAAAGTGTTTGGGGAATGACCCTGAACTACTTTGAGGATCTCTTGAATTATTTCAAGTTCATCATTTGAACTTATCAAATTGTTCCATTAATCATCTGAGGTTAGAGTTTGACTACCTGTTGCCCAGTGAAACTTGATAATTTAATTATACCAAGGATATAAAACTTAATCAATTTGATAATTTACTTAAAAGTTATATGGATGAATACCCCAAAGGCAAGCTCAAGTCATTAAATATTTGGTGCCCATCACAAATGGGCTTGGAGTGCTTAAAAAGGTGTTAATCCCCAATCATATTATCTTCTAAATCCAATCAATTGAGTTTAGACATCGAGTCTAGGTCACCATTAAGCTTTTAAAAATCATAATGGGGGAGAATAGTGGTTTTTAAAATCTTAGTTTAAGTGAAAAATATTCTTATTGAAAGAACACATCATCATGAATTTTAGGCTTAAGATAAGTGAATCATCATTTTCCTAGCTTAAGCCCATCACTTAAGAATCATCTAGTCTTAGTTGAATTCCAAGTCATGAAGATTAGGGAAATTATGATTTTGTTGATATTATAAAAGGTGATAAGTGAGTTTCTGGCTTTAAATCTCATTGCATTTCAATCATCCAATATATTTATTAAGGATCAAAATTACCCATCCCCTAATGGTTAACCCTAAATTCTGATTAAGTCACCAAAACCTAAAATTAGTACTCTGCCCTTAGGGCTCCTCACCATACAATTCTAAAAAAAAATTCAAATGACCTTGAAAATCTTTGAGTATCAAATCCATTGATTAATTTAAATATCAGGGAGGAAAGTATGATTTTTCAAAATTTGACTTAATTTAAAATAATTATTTTAACCCAAAAATAGGATTTTTCAATGTTAATTTATTTAATTAATCAAAATGAAATTTTAATTTATGGAAAAATTATTGGAGGTTTGCCTAAGTTTAATTAATACTTACAAAAACTTTCACAATTTTTCAAATAATATTGTAATTATTATAATTTTTTAAAGTTCATTTTTAATGATTATTTAAATACAAAATATGCTTTAATCTTCAAAAATTACTTTTGATTTTTTATTAAACCCTCATAAGTCCAAGAAACTCAAATGAACAAATTTTATATTTTTATGTTTTATATTTAATTTATTATAATTCTTTTAGTGAGAAAATAAGGAAAATACATTTTAGGCCTTAAAAAAATTATCTTTATATTATAAAAATCAGGAAAAGTATTTAAAGGGGTCTCAAGTGATCATAGAATAATTACACACATTTTGAACTATTTCTTGTACTTCTAAAAATTTTGATTATTTTAATTATTTTTAATTCAAAGTATACTTTAAAAATGAAATATTTTCACAAAAATAGATTTTATTTTTATTAAACACAAAAATAGATTTTCAAAAATAGATTTTATTTTTATTAAATGTCCCTAAACACAAGGAACTCAGAAAACTATTTTTCATAATTTTTCTAAGCTTATTTAATTTAATATAATTTATTTTGTGCAAAAATACTATTTTTACTTACAAAATCCACTCTAATATCCAAATCAACTTAAATAAATTTGAAATTTTTACAATGAGTTGAAATGATTTTATGAACATTGTGGAGTTGATTTGTCAATTTTTTATTTATATTTAATTTAAATAAATTAATACAAGGTAAAAAAATATTTAAATATTAACAGAAATATACAAAATTATTCAAATCATTAAAATATTTTTATAAGCTCCTATGACCATAGGAAGCCTAACAAAATTGATCCCATAATTTTCTGAGGAATATTTTAATTTATATGATTCAATAAAGCCAAAATAGCCACTTAGGCTTGAAAATTAGGGTTAGAAGCATAGAGGTGCTTTCTTACTTTGGAAAAATTAGAGGAGATGCCCTCTATCATGTCAAACCAAACCTTAAAATTTAAAGCCATGGTGATTAGAATTTAATCATAGTAAATTAAAATACCTCAAACAATTTTTAATTAATTAAAAATCATATACTTAGCAAATTATTTTTATTTTTGGTCCACATTATTTTTCTTTATTTTTATGATTTTTCTAGAGAAAGATATGAATTTTTGAAGATCACACACTCAAATAAATAAAAAAAATTTCATAGTTCTCTACTTAAATACGCGGCGCCACCTCATCTTACGACGGCTCCGAGCTCACACACGGCGCTCCGCCATTTGACGATGTCATCCACCTCAGCTGCCATGCGGCCCACCTTTTCACACCATCCACTCATCCAACACGATCTCAGCCGTCCATAGAATAAACGCGCGATCGGACGACATACGTTTAGCATCCCGAAATGACCTAACTCTTGAGCCGTTCACACTAAAACCTTAAGATCTTCGTCTAGACTCAACCAAATCACGTGGGGTTCATTTTTAAACCTTCATCTACTCAAGACAAACACATCTATATGGCTTATATGGTATGAAATATAGTAAATATGTATGCAGAATCAAAATAGGCTCGGGTTAGGGTTAGAGCTCAATACCATTATTTGTGAGGGGAGACCTCAATCAGATGGTTGTGGTAGCTTAGATTGGGTCCAACAAACCTCCAGATGAAGCCTCAGGCCCTGGTGAATTTTTTAACTATGTTTTTGACCAAGCTTGATTTTAGGTGTTGATCAAAGTCTATGCTAGGGGCTCTCTGTGATGGAGCTTTACGGGAATCAACTCCTCTCACTGTGGGGATGGTGTTTGTATAGTTAATTAGAGTTTGGTGGACTGTGGAAGTGTGGGGAGATATGTCCTTGATATGTCCTGATTTTAGGACAAATTTTGAACTCAAAATTGAGCTCTCATAGTGTGAACCAGAGAGGGAAAATGGTTGCAATGGGCTTAGGAGTTCTCGGAGAGTGTCTGAGAGCAATTGGGCAGAGTTTCTCCAAGGAAATTTGATCTCTCCCCTTTTTGGACATGGGAGGGGGTATAAATAAAATGGCTTGGGGTGGTTATTAGGGCCAATTAGTGAGTGTTAAATGATGCTTATGTGGAGGGTTTCAAAGTGCTAAAGCCAATTGGAAATGACTAGCTAAGATGGGTGAGTTTAGGTTTTAATTTATGCATGGGTGTTCTCGGTTTTGGCTCCTCCGGTGACTAGGGCAGCTGGCCATGGCAGAGGAGGTGCTCAGGTGGCTCAGGAACCTCAGGGGAATTTGTCTTGTCACAACAATTAATTTGGGCTGGTGATGAGTTTTGACGGTGATGGGTTTTGGCAAAAATATATTTGGCTTAATATATTTAGGAAACAAATGCCTTAATTTAGGGGACCTTTGGTCCATAGCTCACCTTAAAGAAAAAAGAAAAAAATCGGTGGGCTAAGTGGGTCTAGTTTGGTCACTGGGGTCCATCTAGTGGTTGTGGTGTCATTAATTTGGTCATCTTGGCATGACTAAGTCAATTTTGGTGTATGGGTTCAATTTGAGTCAAATTGGCTTGAAGTTGGGTTTGGGTTAGGCAAGGCATGACATTGAGTCCAATTGATTGATCAATTTGATTTGTATGATTGTCATAAAGAGTTCATAAAAGTTTTGAAGTTATTTTGAATTGATTTGGAGGTTCAACTTGAGGGATTTTGGCATTTGGTAAATTTTGAGGGTGTTGGGTTAGACTTGAGTTTAGGTTGGGCTAGAGTTGGGTTAAATGCAAAGTGATGCTTTAAAATGGTCTAGGGGAATATCATGAAGAGTTATAAACATCATTTGGGTGTCAATTTTGAGGAAAATTGGGTGACATTTGGGCACATGGTTAATTTGAGGAAAATTGGGGTTTTGGACTTAGGTTAAAATTAGCTGAAATTGAAGCTTGATCAAGGCCAATTTAAGGTACAATTTGATGTGTGGGAACATTTCAAAGAGTTTATAATGCACAATTGACACAATTGGATAGATTTGGGGGTTCAATTTAGTGGGATTTTGATCTTGGGACAAATTGGGCCTTTTTTATTTAGGTTGAAATTGGACTAAAAAATGGGTCAATTGGACTTGGATTTGGTTTGAAATGATCATAAACATGATGAATTTGAGTTGAAAATTGAAATTGGGGAAAACTGGGGTCAAATTGATGGACATTTCAGGGTGAATTTGGGGAAATTGAGCCTTTAAGGGCAATTTGAGGCTTTTGGTCAAAGTTGGTCAAATTAATCAAATTAGGTTTAATTGAAAATCAAATTAAAGTTGGTCAAATTAATCAAATTAGGTTTAATTGAAGGGTCCAAATTAATTTTAGGAACATTTCAAATGATTTTGAGGATTTTGGGAAAGTTTGGATCACTATGGGCATTTTTGTAATTTTGGCAAATTTGGGTGGTTTTTTGGTGGTTTTAGAAATTTTGGGTGGTTTTGAGTAATTTGGGTATTTTAAACGGTTTGAAAGGATTTTTGAACATATTTTGGTATTTTGGGTGAAATTGGGGATTTTGGCCAAATCTGGGTTTGGGGGTGTTTAGGTAATTTGGGTAGGTTTGTGGTGCAAAAGGCTAAGTTGGATATTTGGTGAAATTGAGGTACTAACCACCCTATATGAGCCATGGACCATTAGAATCTCTATTTGGGTCCTCTATGTACTGGTTATAGCTAAACCCTAGCCTAGGGCTAGTGGGGTTAGGGGGCCACCTACAAGAGGCGGCCAGTCTCCCAAAGATCAAGGGATCAAAGTCAACAAATTTTTGGGTTTAGAGTTGTGAGTGAAAGTGAGAGAAATAGCTCTAGACCAATACTCAGGGTTAACCTTAAGGCCAGACAGTCCTATGGGGGACTCATCTTGAGTTTCCCTCATAGTGACCCTACCTACTAAGGCTCTGTTTGGAACAACTGTGGATTATTTATAATCTGCGGAGAAAAGAATGTTTTAGAGTTTCTAATGGTGAGGGTTCCTTTTCTAGTCCTCTAAGAATATTCAACATCAATGTCCTATGGCTAGACCCTAGGCTACTAAAGAGAAAAAACTAAACCTCAACCAAAACTGAGGTCAACAAGACCGCTTTGCTATAAAATATTTAATGCAAAAGGAGGATGTGAAACCGAGTTAATTAGATGGGTACTTCTGATGCAAGAATTTAATTTTGTGGTATTACATAGGAAAGGATCCTATAATCAAATAACTGATCATTTATCCAGGCTAGAATAGGAAGAAACATTTGATCTTGAAAGAGAATTAATGAAACTTTTCTGATGAACAAATTTGTACTGTTAAAGAATGAGAAATATTGTTGTATACTGATATTGTAAACTACATTGTTAGTGTTATTTTACCATATTCTTTGACAAAGCAACAAGAGAAAAAGTTTATTCATGATGCAAAATTTTACTTTTGGGATGACCCATATTTGTACAAATAATTCAAAGATTTAATTATGTGGAACAAAAAAATTTACTGATAAATAGTCCACTGCAATTAATATATGTATTTCCAAATTTTAGATATAAATTGTCCATTTTGAGATTGATAGAACTGTTTAAATAGTTTTACAATTTGGATTTGTTGGCCTACTCTATTTAGATATGCTTATATATATATATATATATAAACAAGTGATCGATGTCAGCGAGTAGGCAATATTTCAGAAAGAAATGAAATGCCCCAAAATTTTACTTTGGAAGTTGAAATCTTTAATGTTTAGGGATTAGATTTTATGGGACCATTTATATCTTCATTTGGATATATATATATATATATATATATATATATTAATTGTAGTGGACTATGTATCAAAGTGAATTAAAGTAATTGCTTTACCTCGATGTAATGCTCGAAGTGTTTCAAAATTTTGAATGAAAAATATTTTTACAAGATATGAAATACAGAGAATAATCATTACTGATGGAGGATCTCACTTTTAAAACAATCGAATTGAAAAGTTGATGGAAAAATATGATATTACACCTTATCATCCCCAGATTAGTTGTCAAGCAGAATTATCTAATTGTGAAATGAAAATAATTTTTGAGAAAACTGTAAATCCTAATAAAATGAATTGGTCTGCTAAATTAGATACTGCATTATGGGCTTATATGATAACTTATTGATAGCTTATAAGGTGCTCGTTGGAACCTCTTATAGATTAAATTTTTGGAAGACCTGTCATCTACTAGTAGAATTGGAGCATAAAGCTTATTAGTTAGTAGAATTGGAGCATAAAGTTTATTAGGCTATTAAGGTGTTTAATTTTAATTTAAGAGATATTGCTGAGAAAAGATTATTGCAACTGAATGAGCTTGACGAAATTATGAATGAATCTTATGATAATAGAAAATGAAAGAATGACATGATCTGAAGATAATAAAATAAGAATTTAAGCATGGACAAGAAGCTTTTTTATATAATACAAGATTAAAATTATTTCCTGGAATAATAAAATAAGAATTTAAGCATGGACAAGAAGTTTTTTTATATAATACAAGATTAAAATTATTTCCTGGAAAACTGAAGTTTTGGTGGACAGAGCCATTCATAATTGTAAAATTCTATCCCTATGGAGTTGTTAATATTTAAGATCTCAAGATTAGAAAGATATTTAAAGTGAATGGGCTCAGACTTAAACGATATTTTGATGGTCAAATGATGTTAGGTCACCGAGAGTAAAGACTGGAAATGTCGGGCTCACGACATTAAATCAAGCGCTTTGTGGGAGGCAGCCCAGATATATATATATATATATATATATATGTATATATATATATGTATATATATATATGTATATATATATATGTGAAAATACTTTAAAACATATTTAGATACTGAATTTTATGGAAGATTTAAGAGTCATTCAAAATTAAAACAAAATGGTGTAGAAATCTGAACTAGTGTCAGACGCACCTAAGGTGCCATTTTCCAGATAGCTAGCGCTAGGAGCCAGAAACGCCGCAGTTATCAGAACAAAAAGGATGATTCTGAAGGCGATTTTGGGTGGTTTTTGGCCGGTTTTCTTCCTAGTAACTCCCAAAAATTGAAGTTTAAAGTTATTTATGAGTGGAAGACGAATGGAGAGTCACCACTTTTCAAATTCAATGGCTTCCCACTCTAAAGAAACCGCCAGATTTGGAATTTTTAACAGAAGGAAGTTCATCATTTTTTATGCTCAAAAGTTATATGATCATATTCATATGAAGAAGAGATTAATCAAGGAGCGAGGCTTTGTGAATCGAGGAATCAACACACCAAATACACTAGTGGAGGAGTTATTGCACAAAGATGCTTGGAAGTACTATGTCATACCACTATTGCGGTAGTAGCTTCTGTGGTGAAAGAATTTTATACTAATCTTCATGGAATTAACCAAGGAGTTTTCTATGTCCGAGGTGGATGTGTACCATTTACTCCTTCGAGAATAAACGACATGTTTATGATTGAAAGAGTTTCTATTTGTCAATATGCAATTTTTTTCTCTACGAGAGGCAACATGGATGAAATCTATTGATTCCTTATTGATGAAGATGTAAATTGGGAGACAAGAGATAATAGACATGTAATTTTTTCTTCATCATTATTGAATTCTGCATCGAAGGCGTGACATTTCTTTATTGCATCAAAACTACTTCCTTCTATGAAAATCAGTGAAGTGGTGAAGAAAAGTGCAATTTTAAATTATTGTATTGAAACCAGAAGACCTATTGCTGTGGGTGCTTTAATTGAAAAATATTTTTTGGGTTTGATTATCAACGGATCGACTTATGAGCTGGTACATCCATCTACCATATTCCTGTTGTGTAGCCAGTCACAAGTACCTTATGAAAGTTGGAAAAAAGTGCTTCTCCCTTGGAAGCCTATGGACCCAGAAGTTTGTTGCAACTGCATCGGGAATGGGGAGGAGAACAATATTCTTATGGATCAATCATCTCAAAATTCATCACTTATTCAACCCCTCTTTCCTTAGAGTTCGCATGATATTTTGAAAAGGATCAAGAAATTGGAGAAAGAGGTACGAAATATTATGAATTCAATTAGAAATATTTTTGATATATTTGATCATTTTGATTGGAGGATGAAGGAGCAATTTGAACATGCCGAGCATATTGATAAAGTTATGGTGCGAATGTTTAAGAAAAATGCTTGGATTGAAGAAGATTCAACGGATGAATTTCCTCACCGACCTTTTTACAACTTGTACGGTCACTACCAATCCATGGGAAACATTCAAGAAGGCGAAAGTGAAGAAGATGTTTGAACTCGTTTTAGTATAGAATTTGTAGTTATAATTGCATATGTGTGTTATGTCTTTATGTTGGATTTCATTTACTTTTATAGCGAAACCTTATATTTGTTGTTTGTTAAATGTTTGATATTTAGGCTTCAGCGCTAGTTTGTTGGCTTGATTTCAACGTTGAATTAGATGTGTTAGCTTGAAAAATGTTTGTTTGTAATCGTTTGGACTATATATAAATGTGAGTTTTGAGTTGTTTGTGAAAATTTAGGTTAGAAAATTGCATATGTGTGTTATGTGTTTATGTTGTCCATCTACTTTTAGTCCTGTTTCACTAGAAAATATTATGGAATAGTTAATGATTTAACAATCAGATCTTATAGCAATGTAAAACAGAATAGGTAATTTGGAATCAAGAAATGCTCACAATGATGATTATCAAATGAGAATAATACAACATGACATTGCATATAATACAATATGACATTGCATATGAAGAGGCGATTGTTAGATTTCTGAGGGGTGATCACACTTTAGAGTTTCCTACATGCCCCAGCTTCACGCCTTATGTGCAAGAAGAAAAGGAAGAAGAAGAAGAAGAAGAAGAGGAGGAGGAGGAGGAGGAAGAAGAGGAAGATGATGAGTAAAATTTATAGGGTTTTGTTTACTTTTATTTGTTGTTATTTTTTTATTTTATTATTGATAATACGAGTTGGAACAATTTATGTGTTTGGTTTGTGGACCTATATAACTTGTTTGTATATGTAGCTGTAAATTATGGATTTTTATTACAACATTGTTAGTTGCTTTAATTTATTGTTTATGTTTTTAATTTATTTTTCCTAGCAAATCCTTTGATATATTCATTTAATGCTTTAAAGCCTATACTTTTTAAATTAGTACCTCCAGAATGTCAGAGCCAAGTTTCATATTCAGAACCCTCAACAGGTTATTTTTATTTTTATGCATTTGTTGTTTTCTTTCACCTACAAAATTTTTGTTCTACATGCTTTATTTATTTTTTAAAAATTTAATTTTGGGGGAAAGAAAAATTTTTGTTCTATATTTTTGTTTGTAAATATTATGGTAAATTTAAGCAAAAATCTTTAATAATGAAGGTCAATTCTAGAGTTAAGATATTTAGTATGAAAAAATAAGTCTATGTTTTTCTATTTAAATTAAAGGAAATTGTATTTTTGAAGTATTAAGAATCTTAGAGTTTCATGTAAGAAGAAAAGAATGAGACTTTATTAAAAATTTTCAAAGCTAATATGAATTTATAAAGTGAAGAAAGCTTTGTAAGAAGTTTTAACTTTAAGAAGAGGATAGTGAAGTTCATAAATATTAAATGTTATCCATATATAGTAATCCTTACATGAAAAAGAAAAAAAATAAAGGATTGAAAATGATCCTAGAGAAAACAAAAGAAAAGGAAAGAAAAATATGTGAGGAGAAGCTTGAGGAGATGTTTGATAAAAAATTGGCTTCACTTGAATCAACTTAAGAAAAAAGGCTTTATTACATTTTCTAAACTTGTATCTGAGTATTAACATCCTTAATAATAATGTTTTCATGAAATTCTTTTTCATATGGATAATCTAAGTATCTTTGATATGACAAATTAAAATTCTTCTTGAAATGAATGGAGATTCAAAAATCTTAGACTTGATTACTAGGTGTTCTTATACTTTTAGTTTTAACCTAAGTTGTTAAAAGTTTTTCTTGAGTTATATTCTTATATTTATTAAAATGAATTATAGAAGTTTATAAGTTAGTCCCTGTCATAAGTCATATTTTTATATAGTAAAAGAGTCACTTGAGGACAAGTCACATTTAAGTTTGGGGGATTTTGATACACCAAAATAATCTGCAATTTTATGTGTTCATTTTATGCTTAAATTTTGTGATATTGCACTTTAAAGAAGGATATTTTCATATTTTGCTGTAGGTATATTGATTTTAGGCAATTAGAGCAAAAAAGGAGCAAAAAGGAAGAAATTTGGAGTCAAAACGAAGCATTTCAGCATCCTGGCTCCAGAGACACCATCCTCTAGAGAGCTGGCACTAGAGACACCAGGAACTAATGCCAGAGGTGCCATTTTATAGAGAAGCGGCTTTAGAAGCACCTGAATTGACGCCAGAGATGCCAGAATCCACATCAACGCAGACTTCAGTAGGCTGGTGAAACACCTAAAATATATAGTCTTTATATACACATTTTTATACCAATTTTTGAGATATTAAGCTTTAATGAGAGATATCTGTGTGTTTTTCTTTTAGGTACAATCAAATGAATAAAAAAAGGTGAAAGGAGTGAAAAAGGATCAAATTTGGAGCAAAAATGAAAAAGGTGTGAAATTGAATTGAGGCGTTTAAGCACACAGGACTGGTGCTTACGCACTAGTGAAATAGAGAGAGTCGTTTTTAAGCACCCAGTACCCCGCACTTAAGCACCAAAAGTAGTTACTTGATGATTCAATGAATTTGGACAAATTTTTGAATAGGTGTTTGAAGCAACCCTTGATGAAAATGTGGGAATTAGTTAATGAATACAAAAATTCATTCAATTGGCTTTTGAAAGGAGGCAACTTCTAGAAGATTCATTAAATGTGGACAGATTTTGAAGAGACACCAAGACACCTTTTGGAAAATTATAAAAGAAGACTTGGAATGGATTGAATAACCTCTCCCACACATAGCCCAACCCCCATTTCAGTCGCCCACACGCAGCCGCCGCCGCCACCACTTTTCTTTTTATTTTAAGTTGTAGTTTGTATTGTAAGTGAATGAAGGAATTTAAACAAACTTCAAGACTTTGGTGGAGAGGATTAAGTTAAGTTTTTATCTTTGTGACTGCATTTGGTTTTAAAGTAGACTTTTTATTTGTTTGCATGATTTCTAATTTCAAACTTTAGTGTGGTTGTGTTTTCTTCATGAATTCTGAGCAGTTTTCTTTAGCTTTTTCCTTAAAATGATAAGTGATTAAGTATTGGATGGAAGTTGTGTGAAGTATTAGTCTTTAACGTTGGCAGAAGTTGTGATTATTTTAAATCTTATACTTTATTTACTTTTTGAATTTTCGTTAGCTTTTTCCTTAAAATGATAAGTGATTAAGTATTGGATGGAAGTTGTGTGAAGTATTAGTCTTTAACGTTGGCAGAAGTTGTGATTATTTTAAATCTTATACTTTATTTACTTTTTGATTTGGCCAATTAATATGTTAATACCTGTTGTGAGAACATGTAAGATCCGAGATGATATTGTCTCAGTCAAAATATGGTAAGATCACATGAAATTGTATGAGTGAGAATGTAATTCATATGATTGAGTGCAAATAAATAGGAAAATAAACTTTGAAGGGTGTATAATTAGAGGTTTTTAGAGTGATAAGCTGAAGCCCCCAATTTAATTTATAATTTTAGGTTTTGATACGAGATGTTAGCCCCCAAGTGGAGGGAGAAGAGGGAAATCTAGAGTGAGAGCTAGTATCTTGCTTAGATAACCTGTCTTCAAGACTAGATAACCTGTCTTCAAGATTATTCAAACATTAAATTAGCTATTGTTCTTTATAGCATCTCTAGTAAGGGTAAAGAATATTATTGCTCCTATTTGACATAACACAATTAGAATACTTCCAAAACATAAATCCTATACTTGTTATTGATTCAAGATAAGGAAAAAATTATTTGACATAACCCACTATTATCCAAATGTTTTCAAATAATTAGTTTGGGGGAGCACCAACTGAAGATCCAAATTTATATCTTGCCAATTTTCTAGAATTGTATGCTACATTTAAATATGATAGTGTATCAGATGATGCTATAAGACTTAAAATTTTTCCCTCTCACTGAAAGATAAGGCTAAGATCACTGAGGGATAAGGCTAAGATATGGATATATTTGTTAGCGCCTGAATCTATCAGAAGTTGGGGTGATTTAGCGTTTAAATTCCTTGCTAAATATTTTCTACCATAAGAAATTGTGAAGTTTAGAAATGATATTACATCTTTTTGACAGTATGAAGGAGAATCTATTTATGAAGCATGGGAATGATCTAAAAAACTACTGAGAAAATGTCGGCATCATGTTATACCAGATTGGTTAATAATTCAAATTTTTTACAATGAATTAATTGGATCTCTTAACTCTATCATCGATGTTTCTGGTGGTGGTTCATTGATTTCAAAATCATTTCATGATTCTTATGCTTTAATTGAAGAGATGGCTACTAATAATTTTCAATGGCCTTCTAAAAGATTAAATCATAATAAATTAGTCAATATTCATGAATTTAAAGCTTTTTCAATGTTAGCAAATAGACTAGCTGCAATTTCAAGGAAGTTAGACAATTTTGGAATGAATTTTTCTCAACCAATTGCAATGATTGAAGAGAATTCATTAGGCCAAATGGTAGATTTTGAAGCATCATTAGAAACTTTGAATGCCATAAACAACAAACATAAAAACCCATATTAAAACTATTATAACCCAGGTTGGAAGAACCATCATAACTTTAACTAGAAAGAATAATACTTTGGATAGTAATATCAGCAATGAGAGAACAACCAAGTACTTCGGATAGTAATATCAGCAATGAGAGAACAACCAAGTAAGTCCATTTGGAAACTGGAAAAACCAAGGGAATAGTAGTTATAAATCTACTTATCCTCCAGGTTTTAACAGTAATCCACAATTCAAGGAGAAAAAGTTGTTTATAGAAGAAGTGGTGTTACAAATGGGAAATCAATTACGAAGTCAAGGAGTTATAATTAGAAATATTGATAATCAATTGAGATAATTAGCAAATTCATTATGTAATAGATCCCAAGGAACACTTCCTAGAAATATAGAAGTAAATCCAAAAAACCAGATTAAAGAGTAAGTAAAAGCCGTTCAACTTAGAAGCAGAAGAGAATTGGAAGGTAGAGTTCAAAAAGAGACTGAAGTAGAGAGAAAAGAAATTAAACATCCTGAAGAGGACACCCTGAAAGGTTTAGAGAGACATATTTCTCCACTTAAAATTGACTTAGAAAAACTACCATCTTCATTTCCTTAGAGGCTTTGTCAACAAAAGTTGGATAAACAATTTTCAAAATTTATGAAAATTGCTAAGAAGCATACAATTAATATTCCATTTGCTGAAGTCTTAGAACAAATGTCAAGCTATGTGAAGTTTATGAAGGATTTTCTTAACATGAAAAGGAAGTTTGAAGATAATGAGGCTGTTGCACTTAGTGAGGACTGCAGTGCTATAATTCAAAAAAAAAACTTCCTGAAATGGTTAAAGTTCCTGGTAGCTTCACATTTCCATGTGCAATAGGAGATAAATTTTATGGGAAAGCTTGATGTGATTTAGGTGCAAGCATTAACCTTATGTCATTACAATATTAAAAAGATTGGGATTGGGAGAAATATAACCTACTACTGTAACTCTGCAATTAACAGATCATTCAATAACATATCCTAAAGGAGTTATAGAAGATGTCTTAATGAAAGTGAATCAATTTATCTTTCTTATTGATTTCATTATGCTAGATATGGAGGAAGATAAGGAGATACCTATTATTTTGGGGAGACCTTTCCTAGCTATAATAATGATAGATGTGCAAAAAGGGGAATTAACTATGCACGTCAATGATCATATAGTGACATATAATGTTTCCAAATCAATGAAATACCCTACAAAAGGTAAAGATGAAGACTGTTATAGAATAAGACTTTTATAGAATAGATGTGATAAGATATTTAAGTGAATTCCATTTTAAAACAACTTTTGAAGAGAAATATAAAATGAAAGAGTTGGAACATGAGCAAGAGGAGGTATTAGATCAATTTGAAGATTTTTACAAGGAAGATTCAAATTATGTTCGAGAAAGTTTTGAAGTTTTGGACACCACAGAAAAAGATAAGTATTTTTATCCATCGATTGAAAACCTCCTGAGCTTGAGTTGAAGTTACTCCTTAAACATTTAAAGTATGCCTTTTTAGGTGATTCCACAACATTACTTGTTACAATATCCTCAAAATTAACGACAGAAGAAGAAATGAGTTTAATGAAACTTTGAAGAATTATAAGAAAACCTTTGGATGGACAAGTGTTGATATTAAAGGAATATGTTCTTCAATTTATATGCATATAATTCATATGGAAGAGAACTATAAACCCAGAGCTAATCATCAAAGGAGATTAAATCCTATCATTAAAGTTGTTAAGAAAGAGATTTTAAATTAGTTAGATGCTGGAATTATCTACCCTATTTCAGAAAGGAGGAGTGACTGTGACTAATTAAGAAAGAGATTTTAATCGTCTAATTCACCACATTCCTAAGAAAGGAGGAGTGACTGTGACTATGAATGAACATGATGAGTTGATACCAACAAGACAAGTCACAGGATGACGAATATGCATTAATTATAGAAAATTAAACCTCGCCACTAGGAAAGATCATTTTCCAGTACCCTTTCTAGATCAAATGTTGGATAGACTAGCTGGGAATAAATACTTTTATTTTTTGGATGAATATACTAGTTATAAACAAATATAAATAGCTCCTAAGGATCAAGAGAAAAAAACTTTTACTAGTTATTATGATAAATTTGCTTTTAGAAGAATGTCATTTGGTTTATGTAATGCCCCCGCTACATTTCAAACATGTTTGATGGCTATTTTCCATGTTTTAATTGAAAAAGGAATTGAAGTTATTATGGATGATTTTTCAGCATTTGGAACCTCATTTGAATCATGTTTGGAACATTTATCAAAAGTTCTTAAGCACTATAAAGAAATAAATTTAGTCAATAACTAGGAAAAATGTTAATTTATGGAAGTAGGAGGAATTGTTTTAGGACATCAGATATCAGAAAATGGTATAGAAGTAGACCCAACAAAAATTCAAGCCCAACAAAAATTCAAGTGATAGTGATGGCTAATTTACCTTACCCAATAAGTGTGAGGGAAATTAGGAGTTTTTTAGGTCTTACTGGATTCTACAAGTGATATATTAAAAACTTTTCAAAAATTGCTAAGCCTTCATGCCATTTACTGGAGAAAGATGCAATTTTCAATTGATGTAATTTTAAATGTTGATAAGGAGTACTTAAAGCTTTTGAGTTATTAAAAGAAGATTTTGTCACTACATCAATTATTGTTTCATTAGATTGGGAAAAACCTTTTGAGCTAATGTGTGATGCAACTGATTATGCTATTGGAGTTGTTTTAGGACAATAGCATGATAAGATTTTCAAAGTAATCTACTACGCTAATAGAACTCTTAATAAAGCTCAAATTAATTATACCGCAATTGAGAAAGAGTTATTAGTAATAGTATATGATTTTGATAAATTCAAATCATACCTAGTTGGAACTAAATATGTTGTGCATTCTGATCATTCTGCTATTAAATATTTAATGAAAAAGAAGGATGCAGAATCAAGACTGATAAGAATTCTTCTTTTGCAAGAATTTGACTTTAAGATAATAGATAGGAAGGGAACTGAGAATCAAATTGCTGATCGTTTGTCTAGACTTGAATTAGAAAAAACCACTCTATTTTGAAAAAGAAATTAATGAACATTTTCTAGATGAAGAATTGTTTAGTGTTAACGAGTGGCGTGTTCCATGGTATGCTGACATTGTGAACTTCATTGTTAGTGATATTATACTCTATGGAATGACATACCAACAAAAGAGAAAATTTTTATTTGAAGCTAGACTTATTTTTGGAATGACCCATTTTTATATAAACAAGCAAAGGATCTTATTATTCGAAGATGTGTGCCTTTAGAAGAAACTTATGAAATTATCTAAAAATTTTATAATTCTAATTTTGGGGGATAATTTGGTGTTGATAAAACAACATATAAAATTTTACAATCTGTATTTTAGTGACCTACAATCTTTAGAGATATTAACTCTTATATCAAAACTTGTGATTGATGTCAACGAGTAGGCAATATTCTAGGAGAAATGAGATGCCCCTCAATTATGTGTTGGAAGTGGAGAAATTTGATGTTTGGGAATTAGATTTCACGGGACCATTTATACCATCTTGCAGAAATTTATATATATTGTTAGCAGTAGATGTATCCAAATGGATAGATGTTGTTGCTTTACCTCAATGTGATGCTCAAAGTGTTGCAAAGTTTTTAGGAATGAACATATTTTATAGATTTGGGATGCCGAGAGTGATCATAACTGACGGGGGAAGTCATTCAATTTAGAATTGTAATGATGGAGAAATTATTAAAGAAATATCATATCAACCATCCAATTGCTACTACTTATCATCCTCAGACAAGTGGTTTGGCTAAATTATCCAATCGTGAAATTAAAATAATATTGGAAAAATCTGTGAATCCAACAAAAATGGATTGTTCAGTCAAACTTGACCATGCTTTGTGGGCTTATAGGACTGTATATATAACTTCTATAAAAATGTCCCCATACAGGCTAATATTTAGGAAAGCTTGTGATTTACCAATTAAACTTGAGCATAAAACATATTGGGCTATTAAAGAATTTAATTACAATTTAAAGGATGCTCATGAGAAAAGACTATTGCAATTAAATGAGCTTGAAAAAATAAAGAATGAATCTTATGAGTGCTAAGATTTATTAAGAAAAGATGAAGATGTGGCATGGTCGGAGGATTATTACTAAAAATTTTGAGCCAGGGCAACAAGTTTTGCTATATAATGCAAGGTTAAGATTATTTTCAGACAAACTTAAGTCCCGGTGGATGGGCTCATTTGTTGTGATAAAATTTTATCCCTATGGAGTTGTGGATATCAAAGATCCTAAAATTGAGAAAATATTCAAAGTGAATGGTCACAGACTGCGAAACCCTATTTTTTAGGGGATCAACTTAAATTGAATGATATTATG
>NW_018165063.1:259739-268406 GCF_001263595.1 Phalaenopsis equestris
TGTTGGGTCAACCAGAATAAGCAAGCGCTTTATGGGAGGCTTTAACTCATTCTAACTGGTTACGGTGGGTTGACGACGTTGAACCAAGCGCTTTATGGGAGGCAACCCATAGTTATCTGTGTGTTTGTTTTGAATGTTATGTTGTTGTGTTTGATTTAGAAAATTTTATTATTATTTTGATTATGTAATGATTTAGTAATGATTCTAAGACCTTAAAAGATGACTCAGACATGTTAGAATGAGTTTTTGGATGTTAAGCTGACCCATGCTAAATTAAGCACTGACGCTTAAGCGCCAAAATTTGGCGCTTAAGCTTGACAGTTTATTAAAAGTGCTAAATTATATTTCTAGAAGTTTTAAACATGATTTAATGGGTTTAAATGTGGATTAGTGGTCTGGGAATGTGGTTAGTAGTTTTAGGCATGATCTAGAGTCTATAAATAGAAGGGTACGAGGAGAAGTGTCACCACACTTCAATTTTAACCCTAAATTCTAAGTGAAAAGTGAGAGTTCTTAGAATGATGTCATCTTGGCAGAGTGATTTGAAGAAGGAGGTAGCTATGAAGAAGAAGTTCATTAGTTAAAGTGTGCAAGAGTTATACAACAGTTTCCTAGCAGTTAGTATCGAAGGGATAGCAGAGAAAATCACTAAAATTGAGGGTGACGTGGCTTCAATTGAACCAAAGGTGATGGAAGTTAACGCACATTTAGAGCATGCACATTTAGAGCATATTGGGAGCATATTGGATGACAACTTAAGATGCAATTTAGCCATACCAGTTTTATTCAAGAAGCGGACAAGGATATGTATTTGATAAACAAATGGATTGAAGAAGACTCAACCAGAGTTCTTCACCACCATCCATTCTATTAGATTTATATTCCAAATACCCAAGGAGAGACTAATGATAGGACAAGATTCGTTCCACCAGAAGGATAGTGGAATTAAGTTCTTTTTTTAGTGTTTGTTTGTGTTAAGTGTTTGTTTGTTATTGTTAAGTTTGTTTTATGTTTTTTTAATGCTATGTTTATTTAGTGTTTGTGTTTAGAAACTATCTCATCCAAGAATATTTGGATTGAGAAATTATGCATCAAAAATATTTGTAATTGTTTGTGAATTAATATAAGTGTTTATTTATGTAAAATTTTGTGTTATTTTATGTTGAATCAAATTAGTTAAGATTGGTGAATCTTGAGGAAGAGGAGAGTTGAAGGGGAAGAAAATAGTTATTAAAGATTTATAAGACCAATTAAGAGGTGGTTCACTTAAGTTAGAAGTGCATTTTACTTAAAATAAAAAATATTAAAATTTGTGCATTGGCGCCTAAGTGCTAAGGCTCCATGCTTAAGTGTTGGCTAACTCAAGAGGTAGGCACCTAAGCCCCAACCAATCATGCTTAAACATCGATTCACGTAAACCGGTTCACGAACGGTTTAAAGTGAAATTTTGGGCCGGAAACCTCCATTTTTTCCCCAACTTCATCTCCTACCTTCGATTTTCACGAGTTTGAGAGGCAGGGCATCATCTTAAGAGAAGACTTCTTGGTAGTTTCAAGAAAAATATGTTAGATTTTATTATATTGTGGTAAGAGCTTCACTTCTATGTAAAAATTTTTGATTTTCACCATGTATTTTGATCACATTATGGATTTGACCGAAAATCACTATTCAAGGTGAAAGTTTTAGAAAAATCTATGGAAAATACAAAGAAATGTTAGTTTAAGCTTTTAGTTGAGTTTAATGATTTAGAGTGAAATTTGGGATTTATTGTGAATTTTAAATAATTTTTAGAAATGACCCCTAGAATGAAGAGGAGCAAAAGGAAAGCTCATTTTGATTCAAACAAGTTTGTTAGTTCAAGAGCTCATGATAGATATAACAATGCACTACAGTCGAGGAAATTGATTCCAGAGCAATGTTTTGAGAGTCCAGGTGGAGTAGTAATATACTTGATTTCACCGACAGTGGGAGCATTTTTGTTATTTTTCTATTGTGTCTGTTATTTCTATTGTTCGAGAGTTCTATGCAAATATCCCTGAAGCTAAAGAAGATGGAGTAATGGTTCGAGGAAAATAAGTACCTTTCTCTCTGGAGGTAATAAATTTGTTCTATCAGTTGCACCCTAGTACATTATGTTTTTATTCAAACTATAACCTGAATGAGGAGGAGTTGGATGAGATTATATTGTCATTGACTGGTGGAAGAGGATTGTGGAAGATTACTAATGAAAGAAGACTCAACTTCCCTATGTCTAAGTTAGATGCCACATCAAAGGTGTGGCACTAATTTATTTCTACTCGTCTGCTGCCAACAAATCACCTCAGCGAAGTGAACTGAGATATAGCTAACTTGAACTATTGCATTCAACAGTTAGAGCCCATTGATATTGGAGCTCTAATTTATGATACTATCACCAGCTCTGCCTTTGATGTTACTATTTCAGGTTTGTAATTTGCATCCTTAATTTTTTCATTATGCAAGTAGGCATGTGTTAGATTTGATAGCTGGGAAGAGATACCGCAGCCACTCAAGCCCATTACAAGTGTTAATGTGAAGTCTTATTCATATCACTCAATATTTGGTTGGAGAGGTTGATTTTCTAGCAGTTCAAGTGCCTCTACATCTCGTGATTCTATTGTTGGCATCAATTTTTGATGTCATAAGGCGTAGGGTGTTTGCTTGAGCGCTAAAGAACGTTGCTTGATGCATGTGTTAACTCTTGTAACGCGAGACGTCCATTTGAAACCCACCGACATGTGTTGAGGGGCACGTAGCTGGGATCGTTTTGCTAGGCTTTGACTTTTGCTTAGGCAAAGGCCGGCCAACATTCTGCACGTTGGACGACTTTGATCAGGTCAAAAAAAATATTATTTGTCGCGCCGTGCCGAAATTTGCTCCAATTGTCTCGATCATCAGCGAGCTCGTTCAGATGGCCCCGAATGATGAAACAGACCATGTGAGTGAGTTCAAAACATTGATTCCATTTGGAAAAGGCGCTCGCTGCACCACGATCTCGCGGGCCGGGTGAAAATGCATAAATTATTGTTTTGGCCCAAATTACTTAAAAAGTGGTCTGAATGACCCCGAACGATGAAACGGACAGTGCGATCACGCCCGAAACGTCAATTTTATCTAGGGAAGAAGTTCATTTTGCTACTATGACGTGTTCGACAAAAAAGATGTGGAGAGATAATAATAACAAAAATATTATATTATTATTATTATTATTATTATTATATATATATATATAAATATTATCCTTTTACAAAGCTACGTACCCTCTCTCTCCCTCTCTCTGGTTTTTACAAATTGCTTCCTCCCCCCCTCTCGGTTTTGTGAAAAAATCCTGCAGCCGACCTCCAGCCACACCTCCCCTTGCTTTCAGCATCAACGTTGGCCTCGCCATCGACACTCCTCCAAACAGGCAGCACTCTTCCAGTCGTTCGTACCTCTCCTCTGGGCTGAGGAACTCCCCAAAGCTCCCTCCTCTTTGTCGTTCTCTGCGAGAAGAAGCAGGAACTCCTCCAGCGAATGATAACCGGACTCTCCTCCTACTTGCCGACAAAACTCAGCTTCACCGTCTCCGACGTCCCTCCTTCAGCACCAAAATATGTTGCGTGGCTCAAATCCTGTTAATACCTTCGGTCCCAAAGTTTGCTGCCACGTCCAAAGTCAGCCCGCCGGTGTTGCTCTCAGGGCAACACCTCCTTTCCCATTGAAGGCTGAAGGCATGTTGTTGGATCTCCTCACCTCTTCCCGATTCTCCCCTTTGGTGTGCTCTAGCTGACCCCATATCTCACGCAGCCTTCTACCCAAAATCATGGAGGCAGATGAGGAAGATAAACTTGGGTAAAATCCTGCTCTAAATTTAATTTAATATGTAAGGAAATGACGTCATATATGCAAACATGTGTGGAGCTTTGGTGATGCGCAAGAACTTGTGGATCTCTTGTGATTTGGAAGCCCTCTCTTTGTCCCATCACTTTTTAGTGTTTAGATTTATCATTTATATGTTTCTCTACTGTTAAATGACAAAATTTCTCCTAAATGCATGAATGTTGCCTCATATATGCAAACACGAGTGGATCTTTTATGGTATGAAATCAGTTGGAGGGCTTGCTGATGATCTATTAGGGCTGCGTTTATCATTGGAGGATGATAAGGATGAGCTTGTTTCACCGCGTTCCCCCACTCATTGTGTTATCTTTTGTGAGGTGAATCCGAACAAGGTCTCGACGTGTCCAATCATTTCTTGAAGGTACATTTTGGTTATGATTTTATATGCCAAAATTAATTATTTGTAGGTACGTTGCATACCTCACTGATTCCTCTCCTGCCCTCATTGGGTCTTTTTGTTGTCATATGCATGTTCTACGAGGTACACTGGAGCATGGATCGGATGTCGGCAAGCTTAGTTTAAGCAAAGAGAATGCATCTGCAATCGTCACTGTGATGAGATTTTCCTAACTCGTAGCTGACCCTAGGTTTTAATGGTGTCTAGGTGTGTGGGTTCGATCGCCCACACGGGGTGTGTGCGCCGACGTGAGCCGGAGCTTCGACGTATCTATGTGATTGATTGTCAATTTTCTAGAGCGAGCCTTTAGGTTAGGATCTTTCCCCTATGTGATTGATTGTCAATTTTCTAGAGCAAGCCTTTAGGTTAGGATCTTTCCCACATAACCAAAAACCCCTCGTAGAGCCAAGTGTCTCCCTTTTGTTGTGACACATAACCAAACACCCCTCGTAGAGCCAAGTGTCTCCCTTTTGTTGTGAGCCTTAGCAAAAGTCCCAATGGGTACTCCCTATGCTTTGGGTTCCCTAGCCTTACCTTAGAGAAGCTGGGAGGTCAGACTTGGCAAAGCTAGGAAGCTTCGTAGTTGGCTCACTTCGCAAATTCTGGAGGAGTTCACAAAATGGGATAAGCTTTGTAGCTAGCCCATTTCACGACACCGTGGAGAGTTTCCCCCTCAGAGATCCGGGGAGAAACTCCCCACATTTTGCTCACCAAAATAAGAGGCGGCAGTGCTGCATATCCAAGGGTCTAAATCTCAGTTATAGACCAAAAATATATGCATTTTTAGACCCATATTTTGGGTTTAAAGAGAAAGTCCGTTGGTTTAAATAGAAAGTCCGTTATTACTTGATAATGTATACTTGCATTGAATCCCATTATTCATTGCTTATAAATGATGTAGTGGTGTCAAATTCATAAATCTTTACATACAAAAAATTCGGGATCACTCAGGTTTCTCAAGTGAGGTCGTTAGTACAAACGTGGCTCGCTATCATATGTGGTCCTATGCACCTCATTGTTTGCATGTGCATGTTTTGCATGTTACATATTATATGTCATATATTGCACTTGCATTTGCACTCCACACCTTACATTTGCATTTGTACCTTGCACCTTGTATTTACACGTTGAACTTGCACTTGCACCTTATATCTTGCACTTGCACGTGCACCTGCACCACTTGTGCCTCAATCCGTCCTCCTGGACCAGTCGACACCACTTGTGCCTCGGTTGACACCACTTCCTCCCAAACCAGTCGCATCACTTGTGTTCCACCTGGCTACCCCAACCCGGTTGACAAAACTTTGGTTTGACCGGATGCTCCATCCCGATCGACCTACCACTTGATCCTTTTCATGTTGTGTATGTGCAAGTATATATTTGTCTGCATGATTGATATCTTCTACTTGAGTTGCATTCCTCCGGGTCACTGCCTTACCTGGATACCTCTTTTCGGGCCGCTGTCGTCATTGCATGCCCATCTTTGGGTCACTGCCTTACCGGTATACCCTCTTTTCGGGCCCCTCCCGCTACGACATGCCTACCTCAGGGTCACTGCCTTATCAGTATACCTTCTTTTTTGGGCCCCTACCACTAAGGCATGCCTAGCTCCGGGTCACTGCCTTGTCGGCATACCCTCTTTTCGGGTCGCTGCCTTCACAACAGGTCGCTGCCATCACAACAGGCCCACCTTCAGGTCACTGCCTTACCGGCATACCCTCGTTTCGGGTCGCTGCCATCACGACATACCCACCTTTGGGTTACTGCCCTCCTCGGCATACCCATTTGTTCGGGCTGCTGCCGTCATGACATGCCCACCTTCGAGTTACTACCTTACCGGTATACTCTCTTTTCAGGCTATTGTTCTCTGTTGGATTGGTTGCCCTAGCCATGTATCTTTCTTTTGCATTGTGTTTGTGATGTGACTAAATTTTTCATGTGTATGATAGTGTGTTAGGGAATTCTTTTGCAAGGAACCATGCCTATTTATACACACACACACACACACCGGTACCGCTATGGGGGAGCAAGTAATGATTTCTGATTCTTTTGCTTGTAGGTGCTATTAGCTCCCCCACTTTTAAGGCATGGCTCATGATACATCATTTACATGTGAGCTTTTTTGCTGACACTTATTTTCATGCAGGATTGAGTCTTTATTTTTTATGTACTTTTTAGAGTCTAGGAGAGTCCTGTAGTAGAAATAAGATACGGGCACGGGTTCCGAGCTGTTTAGTATGGGAATCATGTAAAGGGGACCAGTAACAGATGCTCTTGCCTCGTATCTTAATTCTGCATTTTATATTGATGTATAAAATTAGGATCGGGCATGTATATGTGGAGTTCGGCCGCCTTTTTCTTTTTTGGGATATGTTGTCGACCCAGCGGCACATGCCTGTTTATTATTTTAATTTGGCTTGTTTTGTTTTTTTGCATCATATTACATGTTTGTAGTTGTATATGTTTTCCTTGTTTCTTTTTGTGATTTATCTAGGATTTCACGATATAATCTAGGCTCATTAAGGACCCTAAAATTGTAATTTTCTACAAAATCCTAAATAAAATATTCAAGATAATTAAAATTTAGGATTAAAATATTCAGGATTTAAAAATTGTAAAATTTACTTTCTTGCATATATTAATAAGGTCTCCACAATACTTAGGATCGCTCTAGATAACTGCATTCATATTTGCATGTCCCGATGAGGGGTCCCTGTACTTCTCCAACTTGATAGCCTCAACATACCTTCATATAGGTGATTGTCTAATGCGCCTAGGGTGTTAGACGGCTCTCCGACCTAGGCAGGGTATAAGTCATTTTGTTTGGAGCGTTTCCACTTTTGTAGTTTAACCTCCACTTTCTCTTCCTTCATGAGGCATCCTCGACACTTCGGCAAGTATAAGTCTCACCTCTTGGAGCTCTTGCTTGTAGTCATAGGATAGAGTTTTCTTCCTCTCACCTTAGGGCTACCAAGGTTCCCGTGGATGACATAATTCATGGATTTCTGACCAGGGATCTGAGGACATGTTGGGTCGGCTACCTTCACGATCAGGTAGACTTAAAGGTCCTAGTAGCTGTGGATGACGGGTTCGTGGTACCCTGACCCATTTACCTCTACTATATTAGATTATTCTACCTTCCTTTATTGAGCCTCTTTGAGCCCTGTCGCTCCTTTGACTTCATTGATATCATTTTGAGGGGCTGATGAGCTGCTGCCCATTTGGGATACAATAATTTGTCCTCTGCCCTTATGGTCCGGACGTGCTTGACGTATTGGGAGATCCTCGTTAAGATGAATTAGGTTATTTTTGGGGCCCTATGTGCCGGGCCCCATGTGCTGATTAGAAGCTACCCATTTGGGATGTGAGAGACTCGCTCTTTGCCCAATGACATAGCGTGAGCTTTGAAGCATCGGAACTGTTTCCATACGGAATAACATTCCTTTGATTAACTATACCCCTGGTTTATGATAATATGAAGCGAAACTCATTTTATCAAGAGTATTCTTGGGTATCTGACCAAAGAAAAATATGTTGAGATTTTCATACCTATTTTGCACTATTTTTGATGATATTGCACTTTAAAGAAAGGTATTTTTGATGTTTTGTTGCAGGAATGATGAATTAGGGTCATTGGAGCAAAAAGATGCAAAAAGGAGAAAAATTTGGAGCGAAAAGGACCAAAATGTGAAGATTTGTACTAGGGCGCCGACGACGAACCCAACAGCGCCGACAGCGAGAATTTCCTAAGACTCCAGATTAAATAATTTAGAAGGCCCGTCGACGGTTAGATCAGCGGTTATGTCCAAAGGTGCATTGAATGTGGACGATTTTTTGAGGGATGCTTAGGAAACTCTTGGGAAAACTCATCCACATCATTAAAAATAATTTAGAAGGCCCGCCAAGGGCGCCCTCGAGGCCACCGACTGCGCCCTTGAGGCCGCTGATGGCGAGATCGGTGGTTATTTCCAAAGATGCATTGAATGTGGATGATTTTTGGAGGACTGTTTAGGCAACTCTTGGGAAAACTCATCAACATCTTTAAAAGAATACTTTGGCAAATAATAACAAGAGGGAGGCTCAAGAGTTCAAGGAGTTGGAAGGTTAGAATAGCGTTCAAGAGCCCCAGCAGTGTGTAGAGACTCTAATTATGAGGAATTCTTTGAGAGATTGTAAGAGTGGAGGGAAGGTGAGAGATTTCTTCCTCCTTTCCCTTCAAATAGGAATTTTGTATGCTGTAAAGAAAGGAAGAGATTCAGAGGAACTTCGAAGAGTTTTCTTGGGGAGGAATTAGAGATAAGTGTTATTTACTTGTTGTAGTTTGTATGACTTTGCTTTTATATATGAATTCTGAGTTTTGTTGTGTTTTCCCC
>NW_018165063.1:268618-290185 GCF_001263595.1 Phalaenopsis equestris
AAAGTTGGGTGCAAATAAATAGGGAAATAAAATTATCGGGTGTAGAATTGGAGATTTTAGAGTGACAGCTTAAAATCCCCAATTTGGTCCTATCGTTTGGGTGTTGAAGTGTAGATGATAGCCCTCAAGCGAGGGGAACGTGGGAGCTCCGAAGTGAGAGCCGGTATCCTCCCATCCTAGCTGTAGATTCTGTAAACAAGTGTAGGATTAGTCAATCTTCTTTATGCCTGGAACAAAGGGTAAAGAATAGGTACTTTGCATACCTCACTGATTCCTCTATTGCCCTTATTGGGTGTTTTTATTGTCCAGTGCACATTCTACGAGGCACATTGGAGCATGGATCAGAAGTTGGAGATCATAGAGCAAGCAAAGAGAACGTGTTCGCAACCGTCACGGTGGTGAGATTTTCCTAACTCTTAGCTGGCCCTAGGTTTTTGTGGTGTCTAGGCGCGTGGGTTTGATCTCCCACATGAGGTGCGTGCACTGACGTGAGCCAGAGCTTTGACGTACCTATATGATTAATTTTCAATTTCCTAGAGCAAGTCTTTAGGTTAGGATCTTTCTTATGTAACCAAACACCCCTCGTAGAGTCAAGTGTCTCCCTTTTGTTGTGATCCTTAGCACAAGTCCCGATGGGTCGAAGTCCCTCACTCTCCTTGCTTTGGGTTCCCTAGCTTTACCATGGAGAAGCTGGGATTTCTTATAGCTGGCTCACTTCCCAAAGTCTGGAGGGTTCACGAAATGGGATAAGCTTTGTAGCTAGCCCATTTCACGACACCGTGGAGAGTTCCCCCCTCGGAGATCCAGGGAGAAACTCCCCAGATTTCCTCACCAAAACAAGAGGTGGCGGTGTCGCATATCCAAGGGTCTAAACCTCATGTCTCCCAAGTGAGGTCGTTAGTACGAGTGTGGATCGCTATCATATGTGGTCATATGCACATGCTTGCATGTGCATGTCTTGCATGTTACGTATTGTATGTCATATATTGCACTTGCACTTGCACTCCGCACCTTGAATTTGCACTTGCACCTTGCACCTTGAATTTACATGTTGCACTTGCACTTGCACCTTGTATCCTGCACTTACACCTGCACCTGCACCACTTGTACCTCGATCGGTCGTCCCGGACCAGTCGACACCACCTGTGCCTTGGTCAATTATCCCAAACTGGCCACATCACTTATGTTTCAGTCGGCTACCCTGGCCCGGATGGCACAACACTTTGGTTTGACCGGATGCTCCATCCCTATCGACCTACCACTTGCTCTGTTACATGTTGTGTATGTGCATGTATATGTTTGTCTACATGATTGATATCATCTACTTGAGTTTCATTCCTTTGAGTCACTGTTTGATCGCCATAATCTCTTTTTGTGTCGCACTACCTTACCGGCATACCCTCTTTTCGAGTTGTTTCCATCACGGTATGCCCATCTTTGGGTCACTGCCTTACCGGCATACCTTCTTTTTGGGCCCCTGCCGCTATGACATTGAGTCACTACCTTATCGGTATACCCTCTTTCGGGCCCCTGCCGATTTGACATGCTAATATTTGAGTCACTGCCTTATCGGTATACCCTCTTTTTGGGCCCCTACCACTACGACATGCCTACCTCTAGGTCACTTCCTTACTGACATACTCTCTTTTTGGGCCACTGCCATCACGACATGCCCACCTTCAGTTCACTGCCTTACCGGCATACCCTCTTTTTGAGCCGCTGTCGTCACGCATGCTCACCTTCGGGTTACTGCCCTCCTCGGCATACTCATTTATCTGGCCCGTTGTCGTGATGACATGCCCACCATCAGGTTTTTGTCTTATCGGTATACCTTCTTTTCGGGCTCCTACCGCCACAGCATGCCCATTCCTTCAGGTCACTGCCTTATCAACATACTTTATTTTTGGGCCCCTACCGCTACAGCATGCTCATTCCTACAAGTCACCGCCTTCATGGCATACTTTTTATCACTACTTATATGTTTTGATTTGTTTGCATTTGCATTTGCATATTTGCATGGATAGGGAGCTTGGCTCGTTAGGATAGTGACTCTGTGTTGGTCATAATGTCATAACAAGCATTGTTTCCTGGGATGGTCCTGGTGAGCAATGTGAGTTAAATCATTGAGATTGACACGAGTATGACTATGCTAAAGATCTAATAGATCTAACTCATGTCACCACTCTTCGTGACACCCTTTAGATCCTTTATATCTTTAGGATGGGACCAGTATGACGACCCTATCAAAGTCATACTATACCCAGACTTACCCCGCACTTAGATACTAAGTTGACACACTTTTCATTAGGTGGTGTGCTAGACTAGGATTTAGTCTGCTAGGTAGTCTTTTTATGCTTGGCTGTTATTCTTTGTTGGATTGGTTGCCTTACCTAGGTATCTTTCTTTTGCATTGTGCTTGTGATGTGAGTTCATGTTGCATATGTATGGTAGTGTGTTAGGGCATTCTACTGCAGGGAGCCATGCTTATTTATATACACACACACACACACATAGGTACCACTTTGGGGGGAGCAAGTAATGATTTCTGACCCTTTTGCTTGCAGGTGTTATTAGCTCCCCCACTTTTAAGGCACACACACACACACACACATAGGTACCACTATGGGGGGAGCAAGTAGTGAGTTCTGACCCTTTTGCTTGCAGGTGCTATTAGCTCCCCCACTTTTAAGGCATGACTCATGATACGTCATTTGCATGTGAGCTTTTCTGCTGACACTTATTTTCATGCAAGATTGAGTATTTCTTTTTTTAATGTACTTTTTAGAGTATAGGAGTGTCTTGTAGCAGAAATAAGATACGGGCACGGGTTCCGAGGTGTTTGACATGGGAACCATGTGGAGAGGACCAGGAGCAGATGCTCGTGCCCCGTATCTTAATTCACCATTTTATATTGATGTATAGAATTAGTACCGGGCATGTATATGCGGAGTTAGAACGCCTTTTTCTTTTTTGAGATATGTTGTCGACTCAGCGACACCGGCCTGTTTAATATTTTGATTTAGCTTGTTTTGTTTTTTTTTTTTACCTCATATTTTTTTTTGCATCATATTTCATGTCTGCACTTGCATGTGTTTTTCTTATTTCTTCCTGTGATTTATCTGGGATATTATGATATAATATAGGCTCATTAAAGACTCTAAAATTGTAATTTTCTACAAAATCCTAAATAAAATATTCATGATAATTAAAATTTAGGATTCAAATATTCAGGATTCAAAAATTGCAACATTTAATTTCTTGTATATATTACTAGGGCCTCCACAATACTTAGGATCGCTCTAAATAACTGCATTCATGTTTGCATGTCCCAAGGAGGAGTTCACGTACTTCTCCAACTTGATCGCCCAACATACCTTCATATAGGTGGTTGTCTAGTGCGCCTAGGGTGTTAGAAGGCTCCCCGACCTAAACGGGGTATAAGTCCTTTTATTTGGAGCATTTTCAGCTTTGTAGCTAAACCTCCACTTTCTCTTCCTTCCTGATGCATCTTTGCCACTTCGGTAGGTATAAGTCCCACCTCTTCAAGCTCCTGCTTATATTCATAGGATAGAGTTTTATTTCTCTGACCTTAGGGTTATTGAGGTTTCTGTGGATGATGCAATTCACAGATTACTGACCGGGGATCTTAGGACGTGTTGGGTCAACTACCTTCACAACCAGGTAGACTTAGGGTCATAGTAGTTGTGGATGATGGGTTCGTGGTACCCTGACCTAGTTACCTCTATCATATAGGATTATTTTACCTTCCTTTTTTTTAGCCTCGTTGAGCTCTGCTCTCCTTTGACTTTGTCAATATCATTTTGAAGGTCTGATGCTGATGAGCTGCTGCCCATTTGGGATAGGACAATTTGTCCTCTGCCCTTATGGTCCGGACGTGCTTTAGCGTGTTGGGATATCCCCGTTAAGATGATTTAGGTTATTCTGAGGGCCACATGTATTGATTAGCCGCTACCCATTTGGGATGTGGGAGACTCACTCTCTGCCCGATGACTTAGTGTGATATTTGAAGCATCAAGATTGTTTCCACACGGAATAACCTTCCTTTGATTACTTATACCTCAGGTTTATGATAATATGAAGCAAAACTCCTTTTATTGAGAGTATTCTTGGGCATCCCCTAAGATGTAATTAATCAGTAGGAACACGTTCCTTTGGGAGTGCTCTTGACCCAAGAACAGGTACATATACCTAACTCTCTGATTATGGGTAGTCTATATAGATACTTCTTTCACGGATATTGGTTTAACGTGCCTCCACCCGATCTTTTTTGGGCGGACATACTTGGCCTATCCTTGCAAAGTTTATCGCGCGTAAACTCTCCATGTTTTACTTTTTCTCTTATTTGTCTCTTTGTCGTATGCCCCTTCTAATTTGGTTCCTCTCCTCTTTGAATCACTGATTTGATTCAGAAGGGAGATTTATTCGAATGAGGGAAGTATACGACGATTGACAAGCTGGCGACTCCTTTTAAAATAAAAAGAGAAAAATGAATGGGAGAAAAATGAACGGTGAATGGAAACATTTACCTCACGTGCTTCAACATCACGAGGTCAGACTTTTGGATCTAATTCACAGTCACAATTATTGCATAGAATGTAAGATAACATCAATTATACTATTGATAACGTCTTGAATTTAGAAAATTTTGTAAATCATATGAATGAATATGAGGAAACATAGTGATTATGAGTAGAAATTCCACTTATCTATGGAAAACCTCTTGAGAGGTGACCAGAGTGTAGTTTTTCCATGCATATCCAAAATATCCTTCATATGAGCCTACAACTATTTTGCATAGTGATGAAAGTGATGCTGATGAGGAGGAAGAAGATTAGGCTGAGTTATGTAGTTTAGGTTTTATGTATTGTTGTGAACTTTTTGTGGTACAGTTATACTGTACTTTGTTTTGTTTTGAGTTGTACTTGTTGAGATTACTAGTTTTCATTATGTTTTATTTTATTAGACACTGTTGTGATGTATTTATGTTATTTTGTGTAGTTATGTTTTGTTTATGTGGTAATAATTATTATAACTGTGCTATTTAGTGTATTTTGTTAGTCTATGTTGAACTTAATCCTGAATCTTATGACGGTTTAGAATATTACTAATTTTTACTTAAGAACTTCATGTTTAAAATTTTCAATTTACTACCAGGAATTTTCTTTATGTTGTAGTTTTGAATGTCTGTTAGTGTGTTTGTTTTCTTTTATGTTATCCTCCATTGCATAGAAGACTAATGAGTCTCTATATGTTAAGTTAAAGTAAAATTTGATCAATTAATTGTTTACTCCTCTTTTTTTAATTTTTATATCTGTATATTTAGGATGTAAAAATTCCTGTAAGTATGTTATTTTTAGTTTTCATTCCTACCTTTATATATATAATGCTAAAATTTTTTACACAACTTAAAAATTTAAGTTTGGAGGGGATGAAATATTTTTTAAAAACGTGAAGTTTATTTGTTCTCAAATGTACTACAAACAAATTTGATTTTGATTTGAAAAAAAAAGATTATGTATATGAAGTTATATTAGGGAAGTAAAATTTTGAATATAAAAATAAGTAAGAGAATTTAGTTAAAATTTATAGTAATGAAGAAAAACTTAATGTTAATAATTTTTAGTATGGAAATGATAAATAATGTGTGACTATCTTTAGTAGGAGAAATTGTATTTTTGAAAAATTTAGAAGGGTTAGACTTTTACTTTCAATATTTAAATTTCTTTTATTAAAAATAATTTTCAAAACTATTATTATATTTTTAAGTAAAAGATTTATATCAGAACTTGCTTTAGGAAAAGCAGAGTGGAATTCAAAATCATTAAAGGCCTATCCAGATATAGTAATCCTCACAAAAAAAAAGAGAAGCCTGAGGACTAGTGCCTAATAAAAAATTAGTTCCACAACTAATCTTTTTAAAGTATAAGACTTGTAAAACTCTTAAGTTTAAGGATGTAATATAGTAAGTATAATTATTCTTAATAAAAATTTTTAAGTTGAGATGATAAAAGGCATAAACTCTATATTTAGAGAATTTACAATATTTTTGAACTAGATAGAAACTCAAAATTTCAGACTTCTTTACATTAAAAATTTCTAAACTCTAAGTTAGTCTCATATACTAATATTTTTTCTAAATTGGACTAATATATTTCTAGATCAATTAGAATATCCTTAAAAAACTTATTTACACAATCTACTTATTTTTGTTTTTAAAGGATCGGAGTGTCACTTGAGGACAAGTAACATTTTAAGTTTGAGGGATTTTGATACACTTAAAATTTATAGTCTTTATGTACACATTTTTATACCTATTTTTTATCAAAATTTCAGACTTCTTTGCATTAAAAATTTCTAAACTCTAAGTTAGTCTCATATACTAATATTTTTTCTAAATTGAACTACTATATTTCTAGACAAAAAATTTAGAATATCCTATTAGAATATCCTTAAAAAACTTATTTACACAATCTACTTATTTTTGTTTTTAAAGGATCGGAGTGTCACTTGAGGACAAGTAACATTTTAAGTTTGAGGGATTTTGATACACTTAAAATTTATAGTCTTTATGTACACATTTTTATACCTATTTTTTAGATATTGTGCTTTAATGAAAGGAGATAGTGTGTTTTTCTCCTATTTTTTAGATATTGTGCTTTAATGAAAGGTATTTGTGTGTTTTTCTTTTAGGTACAATCAAATAAATGGAGTGAAAAAGAATCAAATAAAAAGAATCAAATTTGGAGCAAAAATGAAGAAGGTGTAAAATTGAACTGAGGCACCTAAGTGTCCAGAACTGGCTCTTGCGCACCATTGAAATAGAGAGAGTCGTGCCTAATTGTTTGGTACCCCACGGTTAAGCGCCAGAAGTAGTTACTTGATGATTCATTGAATTTGGACAAATTTTTTAAGAGGTATTTGAAGAAACCCTTGGTGAAAACATGGGAATTGGACACAAAAATTCATTCAATTGGCTTTTGAAAAGAGGAAACTTCTAGAAGATTCATTGAATATAGACACATTTTGAAGAGAAGAGAGAGCCCAACCCCCATTTTAGTCGCCTACACACCGCCACCGCCGTCCATAGTCGCCGCCACTTTTCTTTTTATTTTAAATTATAGTTTGTATTGTAATTGAAGGAAGAGATTCAAAGGAATTTCAAGACTTTGGTGGAGAGGATTGAGATAAGTTTTTATCTTTGTGACTGCATTTAGTTTTAATCTAGACTTCTTATTTGTTTGCATAATTTCTACTTTCAAACTTAAGTGTGGTTGTGTTTTCTCCATGAATTCTGAGTTGTTTTCTTTATCTTTTTCCTTAAAATCATAAGTGATTAAGTATTGGATGGAAGTTGTGTTAAGTATTAGTCTTTAATGTTGGAAGAAGTTATGATGATTTTAAACCTTATACTTTATTTACTCCTTGATTTGACCAATTAAGATTTTATTACCTATTGTGAGAACATGTAAGATCCGAGATGGTATTGTCTCAATAAACATATGGTAAGAACATATGGTAAGAATCACATGATTGTATGGATAAGAATGTAATTCATATGATTGAGTGTAAATAAAAAGGAAAATAAACTTTGAAGGGTATAGAGTTAGAGGACTTTAGAGTGACATTCTAAAGCCCTCAATTTAGTTAATTATTTAGGTTTTGATATGAGATATTAGCCCTCAGGTGCAGGGAGAAAAGGGAACTCTAGAGTGAGAGTTAGTTTCTCCTTTACTTAACGCGTCTTCAAGACTATTCAAACATTAAATTAGCTAATGTTGTTTATAACATCTCTAGTAAGGGTAAAGAATATTATTGCTCCTATTTGACTCAACACAATTAGAATACTTCCACAACAGAAATCTTATACTTGTTATTGATTCATGATAAGGAAAAAGATATTTTATTTATATTACCTTCAACTTACAAGTATCTAGTTAAGTTTAGTTAGTTGTTTACTTTATTTTTAATTATCAAATAATTACAAAAAGAATCGAACTATCATTCCTATTATAGCATCTAGAGTTTGAGTAAGAATATTTTTCTAAGAAGAATTTGTTATCTAATTTCTCCTGATTTGTAGTTGCATATTATAGTTATCCCTATGGGTTTGATATTCGGGGCTTAATAAAAAATTCTTATATTACTTGATAATGATACAGATACTTGCGTAATATCTCATATTTAAATATAATAATTGTATTTTTATTTGCTTAGAAGTCAAGTTTGTGCCTAGCCATTGCTGGTGATCAAGTTTTAGTGCCGTTGCAAAGTAATAATTATAAGTAAGAAAAAATTAAAAATATAATCACATACAATGCATTGACATATAAAACTTTTCAGGATCAACTGGCGCTAGAGGCACCATAACTGGCACCAGAGGCACCAAAACTGGCACCAGAGGTGCTAGAGACGAAATAAGATGGAGTAAGACGGTTAGTGACTATTGTTTAGCAGTTTTTGAAGGCTTTTGAAGGCTCCAATCAATTCAAACATTCCATAGAGTGATTCAATGCATACCTTTTGAAAATACTCTTGAATGAAGGGACTTGTCTCTTGGTGTGAAGAGGTGTGCCTTTTGGAAAAAAAAAAGGAAATTTGAATTATCTTAAAATGAATTCTGGCCCTAATTAAAAATAGAGAGGAGTCTAGAGAAGAAGAGGGAGGGGGAGGTTTGAGAGAGAGGTTGGCGTGAGAGAGAAGCTTTGGAGAAGATAATATTTTCTTCTAAAGTTGTAAGAGGAGAGGGAAGGTGAGAGATTTCTTCTTCATTACATTTCTAAAATAGAATTGAGTGTGATTGTAAAGAGAGAAAGTGCTTAAAGGGAACTTCAAGAGATTTGCTTGAGAAGGAGTGTTAGATAAGTTGTGTTCTTTCCTTTCTTTGTTTTGTAAACTTGTTTATATATATAAAATATATGTTTTGTCGTATCTTTCTCATGAATTATGAGTAGTCTTCTTTACCTTTCTCCATACATGAGATATGGTTTTGTGAAGCATTAATTTTGATATATAAGGTTTTAAATATCAATAAATTGTGATGATTCAAACTATGATTGTCATTTACTTTTCGATCTGGCAAACTGAAATGTTAAAATTTAATGAGAAACATATGATCCAAAAGGTCTATGATCTCCACAACAAGGTAAGAGTCACATTCAATTTCATGGGTGGGAATGTAGTCCATGGGTTTGCGTGCAACTAAATAGGGAAATATACTTTGATGGGTGCAGAATTGGGGATTTTAAGGTGACAGATTAAAATATCCAAATTGGTATAATTGCTTGGAAACTAAAGAGACATTGTTAGCTCTTAGGGGAGGGAGAAGTGAGAGCTTTGGAGTGGCAGCCAATATCATCTCAGTCTAACCACCAATTTAGGGACCAAACTCTGGATTAGTCAACATTCTTTATGCACTCTCAGAGGATACAAAATAATATTGCTCCTATTTTGTACAATACAGTTATATATGTATTTTAAATGATTTTAATTACTTCACAATCCATAAACTCATTGTAAAGGGGAATGATGCTTTCTTACATATGAGCTCTTCACTACAGAACTTTATTTAGTCTTTTTAAGTTTATTTTTGAAGTTAAGCAAATAATTAAGTTAACTTAGTTCCTTTAACTGCATTTCAATTAGCGCACATTAAATTTACTTTAGATTTGTCTTGCGTACTTAAGTTTTATAGTTTGAATATTGCGTATGACGTTATAATTATTAGAATTTCCAACGCTCTGTGGGATTGATCCTTAGGACTCTTTTAGAGCACTTTATTACTTGAGCGATATGTATACTTATTTTATTATTACATTTTAGCAGCTTAAAGATTTTAAAAGATAAAATTATTTATGCTGAATTTATTTTTATTGGGATTTAACTGCATATTTGCTACCTGTGTTGTCGTGTGTGTATTGTAGTATTGAAAGATATTTACAATGCACTATAAAACTGTCGCATCACTTCCTCATGGGATCAATGCTAGGTTTTTTAAAGAAAACTTTATATTACTTGAAACGATACGTATATCTGTGTAGTACCCCTAGTGAGAAAACTATTTCTTTAATCTTATTACATTTTTTCTCACTAACCGCTAAATATAATTTGAGTCAGGTTTTTAGCATATTAAGGAGCATAAGTATTTTTGTAATTGTGAGTCGGGTCAAAGCTCTCCTCTTATAAAAGAGACTTGTGAATTTCCATCTTCCAAGTGGGATTAAGCTCTCTTTTCCAAATAAGATGAAGCTTTTTCTTGAAGAAGTTCCTCAAGGACTTCCCCCACACTCTTCTAAATTTGATGGAAGAAGAAGAAGAAAATCAGGAGGAAATGTTAGAGAAGAAAAGGAAGGTAAGAAGATGAAGATCTTCCTTGATCTAGAACTCTCCTCTAGGCACTTCTCCACTCCAAGAATTCTTCTCTTCAGCCCCCTTAGCAAATGAGCCCTCTTCCTCAATTCAGAGGTTGGTTGGATCAAAGAGGAATGAAGGGAAATTCCTTTCCCCAAGTCCAAGTTTTTTGACCCATGTTTAGCCCAAAATCCCCTCTCCATGAGACATTGTTGGCCAATATTCATAGTAAAAGGCTAAGCACTTTCATGAAACTTTTTACCCCTTTCCCCAAGTTTAATTATGGCTCTTAGTGGGGTTAACTTAGTCAAATTAGCCAACAATTAGGACTTAGAAGCTTTTGGTGAATAGGTATCTGGTCCTTGGAGCCTATCTTCTAGGATTGGAGCCTAAGCACCCAACTCTCGGATTTGGCATATTTTGAGGCTGTTTCGGGCACCCAGGCACTTAGGATTGGCATCTACTTTCCAGGATCCCAATTTTAGATCTATGGAGGGTTGTTCTGGGCATTTAAGTGCCCAAACTAGTGTTGAGGTGCAAGGTTTCAGTTCCTACACATCCGGGGATTGGCGCTTAAGCGCCAGTCTGGCCCAAAAATCCAGATTCTCGCAGATAGTTTTCGGCAAAGTGTTTTGTCTATCTATAAGTATCTATGGGAGATTATATATCATTAAAATTTGTTCCCATAGCTTCAAAAATGAACATCTATAGAAATTTTATTAGGTGTTTTTAATGTTAATGGAAATCCCGAACCACCACGCTAGTGTGACAGCCTGAACCTTGATTCCTTCCAAAATGTGCTTTCAAGAATTTAATGAATTTCCTTTGCCATGAAAATTTCTAGATGGGTGGTAAATGACCTCTAAATATCACAATGATCAATAGATGTGTGTTGTATTGTTACTTATGCCACCCAATGACAAGCCCTCCCAGGTAGGGCTGAGTCGGCACCAACTCTAGTTCTATGCTTAAAATCCATACCGAGAGGTCCTAATGGTTTTTTGGGACTATGAAAATCAACACATACATCAAACAAGGTTCCATAGTACTCAAGTTGGCATCCTACACTCGTGACTTCAAAAATGATGCCAACAACTCAATGTACTTTTCTATTCTTCCCATACTAAAGGAGCCTACTAAAAATTTTTTCAAGCTTAAGTTGAGTGCCTATACTCTTTTTTTATCACTTGTAGAATGTAGAGAAAAATAGCATTCAGAGCACTTTGAAGAAAATTGACTTTGCAACCATATGAAAAAAAGTTATTTAACAAGCATTGAATTTAGGCTCTAATTTTATGGAGCACTTCCTTTTCTTGATTAGTTGGCCTTCCCTTAAAAAGTTTGACACCAAGTTATTTAAGTGAGAGATATGAATATGTGAATCCTATGTCATTTTAAATCCATACTTTGGTTGTGAGAGAAGTTTTCTTTCCTGTGAAAAACTGGCACTTAATCTTTGAGAAATCCATCCTAAAAAGCTCCTGGAAGTTACAATGAAAGTTTTATGTCTACTTTACAACCCTCTTAGATGAATTTGTAAATATAATGGCATCATAAACAAAGGACAAATGTGACACTAAGACATCTACTTTGTGGGTGTAAGATATATGCCTAAGTAATCTTTGTAATTCATTTAAGTTTTTAGAAAAATAGTCAAATGCCAAAATAAATATTGTGGGGAAAAGTAGATTTCCTTATTCTATGCCTCTAAGAAATTTGAAGTGACCATAGAATTGCTCTTCAATAAAATGGAATAGCAGTTCTCTTGAATCCATCTACCCATCAGCTTACAAAATTTGTCATGAAAACCCCTAGCTTCAATGATTGAGAGGATAAATTTCCAATCAATAGTGCCATAGGATTTCCTTAAATCTAGTTTAATGCTAAGATTGTTCACCTTGCATTTTTTGTTCGGTTCTTCCATAATTTCTTGAGCCAAGGGTATGTTATCAAATATGCTTCTACCTTTGACAAAGGCTGCTTGTTTGGGAGAAATAAGTTGAACCAGATGGAGATGAATTCTAGTTACAAGGATCCTAGTGATCACCTTAAATATGACAGTGGTCAAGCTAATATCTCTAAGGTCTTTTCAGTCATCTTTGACATAGCCTTAAAGAATTAAAGCAATGGTAAAAGTAGTAAAATACTTAAGAGGTTCCAAACCTCTAAAATAGCTTTGAATAGCGACAACCACCTCCTTTTTGACTCTTTATCAGTATTTTATAAAATTATGTTGTGAGCCCATCAAATCCAACAATCTTATTGCTTTCAATGTTATTCAAAGCAGCCCATTTCTCCAATTCTTCAAATATTGCATTCATCTCCAGTTGTTGTGTGAAATATCTACAATCAACAAATATAGTTTGGTCACATCTTTGGAGGCAGTATATTCTTAGGAAAAAATAGACTAAAAGTAATGACTAGCACTATTTGTAATCTCTTTTTGGTTCCAGAACTAGTTGTCATCATTATGTTTAATTTAAAGAACTAAGTTGAGTCTTTTCTTATACTTGATACAAGAATGAAAGAATTTTGAATTCATGTCCCCATCACTGAAATGTCTGGTACTAGCATTCTATTTAAGGAATTCTTTATCCCATCGAATGGCTTCACTCAGTTTCACCTAAGAAGAATTAAGTAATTGTGCAAACTCCTCAACAATAGCAAGAAAAGTCTACATATGACAAACCTTTTCTTCAGCCTTTTGCACTTTCAATTTTAGATCTCCAAATATTTCCCAGTTCTACACTTTAAGATTTCTTTCCACATCCTTGTGAAGACTCCGAAGTGCATATCAAGCATTACCTCTTTGTTGAGTATTCCAAGCTCTCTTGATATAGTTCAAGAAAAATCAGTATGATTAGTCCAAGTATTGAATAATCTAAAATGACTTCTTGAGTTTTTCTGCAAATTAGCAATAGAGAAAAGAAGGTGGGCCTGGATCTAAGCAAGCTCTGGATAGATGCTCAACCTCAAAAAATTGAAAACAGTTCAGCCACTCTTGATTTTCTAATATTTTTTCAAATTATTCAAAGACTCTCCCTCTTTGCAAAGTGAAGTTAGACGCTGAAAATTTTGCATCAAACAATCTAGAATCATCCAAAACCTCATCGAATTGATTTAGAAGATTTAATTTCACTCCTCTCTCACAACTTTTTTCATCAAGAGAAGTAACTATGTTAAAATCCTTCTGGCAAACCAACAAACATCTAGATTAGTTTCAATATTAATTGGGTTCTCTTGCAATTCCATTCTAGCAGCCATTGTGCAACCTGCATACACAAAGGTGCCCAAGTAACATACTCTTCAAAAATAAGCTCCACATGTGGAAATTGTGCATAATCAACAAATATTAACCTCCTTAGTCCTAAATAGTCATATATTGTTATTGAAGTTCTCCAAGTGATTGAATCTCCTCAGTTTTCTCAACACCAAAATTTTATTTTTTAGTAAATAAAAGCTGAAATATAGAAAAATAGGAAATCTTGTGACTCCTAATAAGATTTGAAATTCTATTAAGGGATTGAGGATCAGTAATCCCCCTAATCAAAACTTTAATCATAATTAATAGACTTACTTCCTCTGGAGTTCCTTAAGAAAGTAGGATCTCCTAAAAAATTAGTTGGATCTTTTATTATTCAAGATGATGTCCTCTTGTTTATGATTTTTAAGTTCTTGTCCCCCTGGATTTCTTTCTCTTGAGCTTTTGTATGATCTATTCTTCTTCAAGCTTAGTCATAGCAGCAGCCAACCCTCCTTTATTGATAATATTAGAGTCCTATTAACCATGATTTAAATGGTTCAACATCCAAATTTCATTAACCATCTCCTTAATATGTATGCTAGAAATGTTTGCATTAATTTCAGGGTTATCAAGGCAGTCTTTCCAAGCACGAGTTGATAATATAACTTCCACCAAACCTTTTGTCTAACTTTGAAAGGGAGGGGAACCTCCAATAAGATTAGTAGGTGCTTGCTCTAAATTGTGGATTATATTATCTACTTCATGTTGAGTATCATGATTAACTGCCACCACTTAAACCTCCTCAACCATTAAGTTATTAGCAAGTGCATTCTATTCCTTCTCATCATCATTAGCAAATGTAGTTTTAGGTAGGAATTTTTTTAATATAGCTTGTGGCTTATAGCATCTCTCCAAACGGTGGTTGTACATGTAGCATCTGCTATAGTAGTAAGGGTGTTTCTCCACCACAACTTGTTATCAATATCCATTATGGGTAGATAGAGGTTTAGGGTATAGGGTTTAAGGTTTAGGGTTTAGGATTGGACAAGATGAAGGTAGGGAGATCAAACTAGAGCTATGAACATTGATAGGGAGAGACTGAGTGAAAGAGATCGTTTGTGGTTATGTGCTTTGAATGAGCAAATCTTCCTTCCTTTTAAAGCTGAGAGAATGAGGGATTTCAACTATCCAAGAGTTGGATTTATTAAGGTTTAGACATAGAGCAAGAAGAGGGGGGTGCTAAGGCATAGAGTGATGGTGCAGGAGTTTTTGATCTTTGGTTTGGATGGTGGGCATGCAAGCTTGAGAGGCTCCTAGGAACCTACTAAGAAGGTGTTAAGGTGTTTGTTCTTTGGTTGGATAAATTTGAGAAGAGCCTGGAAAAATATAGTTGCAACAATCATACAAGTTTAGCTACACCAAAAATGGCATGTGGCTTACTTAAGCTTTGGGCTTGGTGCGTAAGAATCTTTTAAGGAGTGCATAAGTGTTGATCTTATTATGTGGTCATGGGATATAAGGTAGTGTAGGACATTTATGCCACTATTAACATAGCTACAATGGTCTAGATCCAAGTATTATTAAGCTCATTTTAAGTATTGTAACCTTTCTTTATATGGAGCACCCACCCAAGGAATGATGGATGACAATTTCACCTAAGAGAGAGTTCACCAAATCTAAGGTAAAAAATTTCACCCTTTATTATAATGCATTATTAGAGATTGTTTAAGAGAACATTAATTAAACAATGCAATTTATCACATTACTATGTATTTAAGTAAACAAGGATATATTACATTCTTACTTAGATCATATAAGATCATTCTTTGAAATAAAATTAATTTCTCATAAATATATTTATGCTTATAATGGATTTTTAAAATGAATATATTTTAAACTAAAGCTTGTGGCATATTTAAACTATAAATAATTTTAGATATTTTAAAATTAAATATCTTTTCTTTCATATAATTTTCTTAAGTATAAACCTTTAAAGTCTATTTTTAAAATTAAATATATCAAATTGACAAATCACTTTAAGATATGACACTTCAGATGACATTATTAAAATCATATGAGCTCACATTTTTCCACACTAACTCGCACACACTTAGGTGCTAGTATAGAACACACTTGTAAATGATTATTTAGTTTAGGATAACATGTGGTTAGGCTCTTTACATGTGGCTATTAATCTATTTGATTGTGTTTAGTCACATGTTTTATGTTTTCCTTTCTTGTCTATTTACTATGTATGAGACTATATATTAGGATAGGATATATGTTATCTTTCTATAGGAGTCATTTTCATCAGGAGAAAAGCTATAACTTATATTAAAATGCTATCTCTTGTATGTGCTTGCTATGTTATTCCCACATAAGACATAACTCACTATCATGTTTCTATGCTTTATAACCAGCTTGTTAACATTTATATTTTAGGTATCAGGTTATGTATTTTTTGTTATTTTTCTAACATATTTTAAAATTCTATGACGAGAGTCGATAATAAAAATAAGGTATGTATAGGGCCTTCTTATAATTGAAGGACATGACCATGCTTGTGAGAGGGCCAGAAGCAACATAGTGTATGTGTTGTGCCACAATTCTAGAATGTTTATTATTCTATAGAAATAAAATTAGGTTGTATATGACCACACACCCTATTAATTTTCTACAATTTATTGTTAACCAAGTAGTACCCAATCTATTTATTATTTGGTTATGTGTGTGTTTATTACTTTTCATATGTATGTTAGATTTTTCATGCTTTCTTATTGATTGTGAATAGCTTGAGCCCATGATGTTTGCTTAGTATCTTAAAGCTAAATAAATATTTTTATAAAATTTTCATATTTTTTTTGTGATAAATTTAAAATTTATACTTAACCCACTAACTTTTTATAACAATAATTTTTTTTATGCCTCACCTTTTATCAGGTTTGTAAAATTTACAAAAGACTTAATAATTAAATTTTAAAAAATTAAAACTACTTTTATGAAAGTGAGATTCTAAATCATTTTTCAAGCCTTTTGTACCTATTATAACAATAAATTTTGTATTTCATTACGCCAGGGTTGATTAACATTCATATCATAACCCAACTCAAAGATAATTAATAGAGGCCTCATATTAAGGAATAATAACAGTGGGAAAATATAATTCCTAGGAGAATTTTACATGCTTTTGTTCATCTGAATGGCTACATAATTTATATATATTTAAGTTGTTGTAAAGAACACTTAAGGCGTTAGTGGTTTTCTTGAGTCTAACTAGATCGTAAGTCCATGTAAGGTATTTTTTTATCCTTATTTTCAAATTAACATTTCCAATACTTTTTATATAGGCATCTTATTATTTTCATAATGAGAGTAAGCCGCATTTTATACTTTATTCCAATTGGATAGAGTTTGAGGATTTGACATTGGTATTTTTCTTTGGCTTAGGGTTTATCGAGTCTCTTTGCATGATGCAACTCATGGGTGGTTGTTAATAATAAACTCTATACTACATTAGGAAAGCTAAATTTATGGCTAAATAAAGCTAGAAATCAATGACTTGGAAGGATATATCAATAGAATGCAGACTATGTCATTTCTACCGATAATGAAATTTATTACTTATCCTATGATAATCTCTTTTGATTCATATCCTTCATTTGATGCATCACTTGAGATTATTTCAAAGGAATTTGTTATGATATCTCACCTCCCATAAGATATGATTATTCATTCTCTATTTTTATATATTAGTCTAGCTTTAAGACATAAACTATCCTTTATTGAAATGATACCTTCGCTTTTTTATGAACCGTATAGTTTATAAAATGCAAGTAGCATTTTTGTTAATAAAGAGTCATCTTGGATATGCCCAAGATATAATTCACTAGGGAGAATAAGTTCCTTTGGGAGTTTTATGAAACCCATATTAAATGTAAATTGTAAGTTTATAAAAATAAGTAGAAAGTAAATATAGGTCGTGTTATAAAATGGTGTGGAATGAGCATCCAAATTCTCTTTAGATTTAAATTGCCAAACTATTTCACAAAGACCACCCTATAAATACTTCTCCACCTCTTATTTTATTTTATTAAATTATTTCTTTCTATTTCCCTTGATCTTTTAGCAATTTTTTTAAAGGAATTGTTGAGAAATAATACATTGAACATTCATATGAATATTATAATAAAAACTATAACATGATGTTGAGTGGTAATGGGTATGTTCCATAATATGTGAAGATTAAAAGTGTAAATAAGGGTTATGACACACCCACATGACTATGGCATGATAACCATGCTATTCTATGTTAGGAATTTACTTAATTAATGCCTAAAATCTAGATATATTGGAGTTTTAAAACATAATTTTGAATCTAATTTATGATAAGGTTAAATGCAATTTACAATCTTCATTATAAACATATATAAATTCTAATAGATAAAAATTATTTTTTTTAAGAAGTTTGGCCATTTAAAGTATCTAAGTGGTCGATTTAATCTTAACAAAATATTTGAGATGGCATGCTCTAAGTTCTTTCTATCTTGAATAGTCACATAAGATCAAGATATAATAGAAGGATTTTCATTATCAAATGAATCATCACCGAATAATGATGGTTAATTAATCATAAATATTGTTCAATACTAAATTAAGAGGCTACACCTATTCAACTAATGAAGATGTAACAAACTACATGCAAATATAAATGCATGGATATAATTGAAAATATTTATGAGCTTACTCAAATTATAAATTGTCTGCATATGTTTTAAAAGCTTAAGAAATATGAAGGCTTTAATAAATAAGGTCCTAATATTCAAAATTCAAAGTTGAAGAAATTTGAATAAAGAGGCTCACTAAAAAAAAAATAAAACTCCTTTAAATAAATAATCTACAAACAGATGAATTAGATTTAAATATAGTCAAAAGATTATCAAAGAGATAATCTACTAAAAAATCATTCAGAATATTGCGATGTGTCCACATATTGAAGCATATAATCTAGTCAAAAGATTATATTAGATTAAGCAGCCTATATTCAATATAACATAAGTGCCTTGAGGAGATTAATATAGTAAAAAGGGATTGAATACTGAATTCAACATTCATATGTCTTTAAATTTGTATTTTGAATAAACTGAATGAAATAAAAATTTTTATTAAAACTACACTGAATATGATAATTCAAATGTCTTTTACAATTATTAAAACTAAAAATTGAATGAAATAATTAGTAAAAGTTTTAATACTACGTCTAAGGAAGTTCAATAAAAAAACACAACCAAATCAAGAAAATTTAAGCTAAAAGAGCATGATTAGATTAAGGTGAATAATTTAATTAAAGAATACATGTCTTAGACAAAAGTTTAATTGAGGTCTAGTAAAAAGAGAGTGGCCAGACCACAGTCAAAGTAAGAGTTTAGGCAAATATGATATGCTCAAGTAGAAGATATAGTAGTAAAAAAAAACTTTACTCAAACTAAAAGGGTTCTTCACAAGTCAATATTACTCTAAGTCAAAGTCAAGCAAAACTCAAGTAAAGGCACAACTAAAAGATATGATAATGTGAGATGTTTATTGATGTCATAGGTAGGTCGGAATGACAATTATATGTAGCATAAATAAAATTCATTGCCACTTTTAAAGTATTTTATGGTAGACCGTTTTAAAATAATATGTATGCAACTTAGAATGTATTCTAAAGTATAGGTAAATCTTTCAAAAAGTGGATTAATATGGTGTCAAAGTGTGTAATACTTGGCTTGACGCCTTTTATTTAAGCACAAAGAAAAGGAAAATATGGGATCGGTATGTTCCATATAAACAAAGGATGTTGTCAAAATGCAAACACATGATTTTGTATGTTCCATAGAGTATTGCAGGTCTCACCTCTATCTTATAAAATTTTCCTTTCAGTCTAAGCGGTACTTTTCTATCATACAATAGGCTTGAAACATTCCTCCACTTCAACCAATCCACTTCAACCAACCAACCAACTTGAATTCTACTAATAATGTCTCTATCAATATCACCATCACTTTAAACAATAGAACCAAGATATCTAAAGCATCCACACCTTTTAATAATTTGATCACCCATAGTAACATTTTTGTCACTAGAGCTACTACTATTAAAATTATATTTCATGTATTCAATTTTAGTTCTACAGACCTTTAGATTCAATGGTAGACCTTCATAATTCAAGTTATGAAAGAAAAATCGCACCGTCCTATTAGTGTCCAGTAAAACCATCCATAAGTAAAGCAAAAAGATATGGGCTTAAATCTGATCCCAAACAAAAATAGGAAAATAATAGGTCAATCCTTCTTTGGTTCAAACACAAGTAACATTTCTTGTATAGATATCTTTAATGACTTGAATATAATTCATATCAACACCTTTCTTCTCATGAACTCTCTAAAGGATATCTCTTGAGGATATCTCTTGGAACCTTATCGTGGAACCTTATCGTAAGCTTTTTTTAAATAAAAAAAAAATCATATGTAGATCATCTTTATTATTTCTGAACTTCTCCATCAAACCTCTCAATAAATGTTTAGCTTCCATAGTAGACCCGTCCGACATAAATTCAAGTTAATTATAGGAAATCCTTATAATACTTCTTAACCTATGTTCAATTACCCTCTCCCATAATCTTAAGCTATGACACATCAACCCTCTCCCACTCTTGTGCATCCCCTTTATTCTTAAAAATGGCGACCACTTCCTCCACTCCTTAGGCATCTTTTAAGTTTTTAAAATAATATTAAAGAGTTTAATATGCCAAGAAAGTCTCAAATCTCCTAAATATTTCCACACTTCAGTTTGGATATCATCAGGTCCTACAAACTTTCTACTCTTGGTTTTATTTAAAGCCTCCTCAACTTTTTTTTACTAAAAAATTTGATAACAAGCACAAACACCCTTATTGTGTGTGTTTCATATAAAAGTAATTTTTTTAGGAAATACCCACCTTTGGGGCATTTTCATTTAAATATTAAAAATTAATTTTCTAGTATATTTTATTATAAATAATTAAAATATTAATATATATTAACTATTATTATAAATAAATTATTTATTTATTTTTTATAATAATGAAAGTATTAAATTTGTTTATTATTTTTTATATTAATTAATATTAAATTAATTGAAAAAATATAATTAAACAAAATGAATTAACTAAGGATATATGAAATTCATAAAAGTTATTTCACATTAAAATATTTTCGTAACATCATATTTACAAAAAAAAAAAAATACTATCTTCTACTCCGTGGTGAAATGACACTTGAGTTTGATTTATATTGATACAGTAGTCGCAGTAATCGATGTTGCAACTGATGGTTATGCAATTTTCTTCAACGTCATCTTCTTCAATTGCGTCATTCATAACTTATTGTGACATCCAATAATTTTCTACGAATGACACAACTAAAGAAAATAATGTAGAGAAAAATTTCCAGACCATCAGTTACGAAATCAACCACTACAACTGTCGTTTCGATATATACCGAGCTCAGACATCATTAGGGGTGTAAACGAGCCGAACACGAGCTGAGTCATGCTCTCGTTTATATTTCGAGCTCAAAAAGTGTGTTCGTGTTCGGCTCGTTTGCTTAACGAGCCGATCTTTTCACAAAAAAAGTGTCCTTTTAACAACCCTAATCATGTAGCCATAAGACGATAAAAGTTTGAGCAAGATTTAAAAATTATTATTTATATTAAAACATCATTTGAATCTAATTTAAGAATTTTTATTTTATTTTCTTAATTAATATTTTAATTGATTATAAATCTTTGTGGCCTTGTAGTCAATTAGATTTTTTTAAAATACTACTTAATATATATATAAACTTGATGAGTAGTATTTCGAGCCAAAATGAGCCGAACACGAACGAACACATCTTAGTTCGTGTTCGGCTCGTTAACTTATCGAACAAAATTAACGA
>NW_018165063.1:291442-320475 GCF_001263595.1 Phalaenopsis equestris
TCGGCCGGGCGCGGCTAGGGTGGAGATCTCTGCTTCAGTGAGAAAGATTGCATATTTGTCGTTTTTACAGGAAGTTTTTTTAAGAAATCTGGTTTCAATGCCAAGCGCAAAATTGTCATGGTATCGTTGTGGAAACATATTAGAAAAAGGGGCGGAGACGGGGTTATCACTGGCGAGGGCTGCGGCGTAGGAACGCACTGATGCCATTCAGACGTCGTCGATCAGCACAAACAGCGCACGCCGCAGTTCGTCTCAGGGCACGAAATAACGAAATAGCGCAAGCAACGGTGGAGTCGTAGGGCGCGAAGGAGGAGACTTGCGTTGCTGGGCCCGAAGGAACGACGACCGCAGGCGAGCTAAGGCCCGCGAAACTCTAGCGAGCGGCGCTGCGGGACGACGCAGCGTCACGTCTTCTCTGCCGCAGACGACGTCACCAAAGCACGGACGCGTGAGACGACGACACATCTTAGTTCGTGTTCGGCTCGTTAACTTATCAAACAAAATTAACGAGCCGAACACGAGCCGTTCGCGAACAACGAGCCGTTTTGACAGCCCTAGACATCATTCCACCCCAACATAGAAAGTATTTCTCGTAAACATGACGTTACTAGAATATTATAATATTAAATAACTTCTATTAATTTCATATATCATTAGTTATTTCATTTTTTTCAATTATGTTTTTTTTTAATAATTTAATATTAACTAAATATGAATTAATATAAAAAGTAACAAATTTAATGCTTTCATTAATGTAAAAAGTAATTAACAATTTTATTTATAACAATGATACATATGTATTAATATTTTATTATTTATAGTAAAATATATGATACATTGAATAATTAATTTTTTATTTTGAAGCAAAGTTAAATGAAAACGCCACCATTGCGGTTTGTTTATGCTCCTTATCAATTTTTTTATTTTGAAGCTCCTTCCTCATATGCTAATAAATTTGGTGCTCATTTCTATATTTTGGCAATAAAATTTTTCTTTTTTTTTATGATCGTTTATTTAGCATAAAATGTTGGCAAATTTCATCTACACATAACCGTCATTTGAAAAATTAATATTTAAAGGAGTCGACAAATTAAATAATGATTATATGAGGCAGATATTTGTGAATTAAACAGCCCCTAAAATTTCAGATACAATGTGGAAATAATAATATGTTTAATTAATATATTATTATTGTTAGATTGTCATTTTGCGTAAATTCGTAATACCTTTTACTTATCAATTTTCAATTATTTGGTAGGGAATTAAATTAACAGTGACCTAGAAACTTTCAGTAGCTCCCTCGTATGGGTGCAATTGAGTTGAATTTGAGCGAACTCAGTGTTTGTTCGTGTTCGACTCTTTTCATTTTTTTTTTTTTTTTTTTTTTTTTGGTTTGAAATTGGTATATATGGTTTAAAATTAGCTCAAATAATTTAGAATTAATAAAAATTAATATATATTTTCAATACATCATACAAAATTAATAGAAAAATAATAATGTCATTTAATTTATTAGCATATAATTAATTATGCTCCTTATCAGAAATCTGCTGTTTAATTCAATTATTAAGAAGTTAAACTTAATGGCTAGATTTAATGTACTTATAAAAGACTATTACAGAAGTAATAAAGGATGATTACATTCAAATAATAAAGATCAAATAACAACTTAAGTGGGGTTGGAAGATAATCATTCACACATTTTTGCACAGTGATAATCAATAAAGATAATCATGTAATAATGATGAAACAATATTCATTACCAGTGGTGATTCGTCCATATCTCAAACATAAATTTCTTCACATCTCTATGTTCTCACTAATTTTAACTCAGAAACCTCTGCTCCCCTACACGTGAAAAATAATTGCATATTTATGAACTTCTGAAATAATACTTTTATAATTTTAACCAAAATCTCCTTGCTGCATTAAAACTATACGAAGCAGAAGCTCGCAACTAAAGAAAATTAAGCTCTCAACCACAAGATGTTTTGTTACACACGGCAAGCCACCACTCGAAATAGAACTGCATTGGAATAAAAGATAGAAATACTGGAGGTTCAGCACAAATATAAACAAATATAAGCAGGCACTCTGCTACTTATTTTGTCAACAAACACACAGCAAAACCAAGAAACAAAATAACATTTCACTGCACTGGAACCTGAGGCGGAAGAACGCAGAAAGAATTAAAAGCACGAAAAAACATTACTTGCATTGTGATGGTCAATAGAACAACGATAAGAATCGTCAAAATAAACCCACCCTAAGTCGAACTCTACGTCGAACCGCCCAACCACAACACTGCATCGTTCTGCGGCTCGTCAGCAGGCGTTGTTAACCTGCATGGTGCAAAATCAGAATGGGAGATCGTTATTACAGAAAATAATATCCATCCTCCAACATTAAAGCAGTTAAGCTGTGCTTCTTTAAGGCATGTTGCTAGCATACCGAAGTTTTTATCATTAGACTGAATTTCTGAGAATAGATATATGGAGCAAAACAGAGCATATCTATGAAAGCCAGTGAGGAAAATCTGAATGTTTAGACATTGGAAGCAGAGGATGTGAGCACTGAGATGAGTATAATTGACATTCTGGTTTTATAATTCCATCTTATGTTGTTTTATTTCCATCGTTTTATTTTACGTCCTTGTTTTAGCATATAACATGCCTCTCTAATGATGATGTGAGGAGCCTCATTGAAAAAAAGTATGTTCTCTAATATGTATGAAGGTTCAATTCAATTCACTGTTGGATTTTGGTTCATTGTTTCATCATTTCAAGTGAAAATTTACGAGCTCAATATCAATTATTAGTTCTAAATTTTAAGATAAAAAGTTAGAAGATGAAAAATACAATGAAACATTGTCATATATTTAGAAGTGGCACCTAAAAGACAAATAAAATTATTTTTACGAGTAAACTTCAAGATTTCAAGATTTAGAATGTTCATAAAGAAGCTAATTTTATGTGGGATAAGTAACAAACACTATTAAAAAAGTGGAGAAGATGTATTAGGGGAATCAAAAGGAAAAAAGTTTCATAAATAAAAATAGTAGGTTGAGTAATGTGGAAGAAAAAAAAAACATAAGAAATTTTGTTATAAAAATTGGTTTAATTAAAAAAGCTTAGAGAACTAGGAGAAATATAAGATGGTTTGTAAGAGTGTCATAGAACAATTTATCATGTTAAGAATTCTGCTTTTATTGATCTTTATAAGAGATTAGATACTAAAGATAGTGCAAGATATATGTAAAAATTAGTCAAATAAAAAAAAGTAAAGATTTAATTCAAGTAAATTGTATTAAAATGAATATCAAAAAGTGATTTTCTCAAAAAGTAATTTTCTTAGAGAATTTATTCAGCATAAATGGGTGAAATATTTTACTAATATTTCTAATGAAGTTTTTGAAAATACAATCTACTTAGTGATCTTAATATCATTAAAAATAATATATTTTCTTTTATTTTTACCGCCACATTAGTAAAAAAGAAGTTAATGAGGCTTTAAAGAACACTAAGAATTAAAAATCAATAAGACTAAAAAGATGCCCAAGGAGATTTAGGTACCACAATAGAAATGTGAAAATATTTAGGAAATTTAGGGGTTTCTTGGCTTAGTAAACTTTTTAATATTATTTTAAAAACTAAAAAAATGCCTAAGGAGAGGAGGAAGAGTATTATGGTCTAAGTAGCACTGACATTTTTAAAAATGTGTCGGACACATCGAACACCGATATGCCCCAACGTTTTTCTGATACGCCCCGACAATTCTTCAACACTACACATATCTCGAACACGTCTGGGACACTCAAATCCGCATAACACGTGAGTTTAACACAATTTTGAGAAGATTGGACAAGATAATGAAAAAATCAAAACTATATGTATAGCCTTAATTATACCTCATAGTTGAAATTGCCTCATCTCTCATCCTGTCGAAGCTCCTTCTAACATTTATTAAAATTAAGCATCGAATATGCATCTAATGCTTGTCAAAGCTTAGCATTAGTAATTACCTTTTTGTAATCATAGAATTTTTTAAATTTTAGTGCATAAATTGGATGGATCCTTTTGGAACATATTATATCTAATTTTAAAAATTAATTTTCATAAGCATGACGTTTTAAAATATAAATATAAATTTTATTCTTAAATGTGTTATGATATTTTTAATAAAGAATAATAGAAAATAGATATTTAATATTAATAATTAATTAAATATAAAAAACGAGTTTATGACGTTTCATATTCTATTTTTTTTTCAAATATATCGTGTCGTCATATCGCATTGTGTCGTGTCTCCGTATCTGTGTCTGTGCTTTATAGATTTTGGTCCCCGGTTTTAAGAATAAAGGAGATGCGCGAGAGTGTGCAAATTATAGAGAAATTAAATTAATGTGTTATGCATTAAAATTATGGGAGAGAATAATTGAATATAGGTTAAAAGGTTATAAAAGATTTCTCATAATCAGTTTGGATTTGTCGAAAAAGTCTACTATGGAAGCCATATATTTATTGAGGTTTGATGGAAAAGTACAGATAGATTAGAGAGGATCTACATAATATTTTTATTGATTTAGAAAAGGGTTACGAGTTCTTTGGAGAGTTCTAAAAAAGGAAGGCATTGATATGACTTATATTCAAGTCATTAAAGATATGTATAATTGAGTTGTTACTCCTGTTCAAAGAGACGGGGGATTGACCAAGTATTTTCCTATATAGTAGGATTAGGTCATGGATCGATTTTAAGGCCATATCTTTTTTATTTTAGTTTTGGAGGCTCTTACTGGACACTTACGGGAGGATGTACTATGGTGTATGCCTTCGTTTGAGTAGATCTAAAATTAATAATATATAAATCAAGGATCGATTTTAAGCCCATATCTTTTTTACTTTAGTTTTGGATGCTCTTACTGGACACTTACGGAAGGATACTTTGGTGTATGTTTTTTGCTAATGATATTCTTCTTGTGGATAAGACGAGAGAAAGAGTTCACGAAAAACTTAAATCATGAATGTCTACATTAGAGTCTAAAGTCATTTGTTTGAGTAGATCTAAAATTGATACATAAAATAAAATTTTAATAGTAGATTAATAGCAGAGTTGTAACAAGGCGTATGTATGATTGTGTGTGTGCGTGCGTGTGTGTTGGTGTGTGTGCACCCGTGTGCATTATTGTATGCGTGTGTATGTATATGTACGTACATGTGTGTGTGGTGTGTGTGTTGGTGTGCGTGTGTATGTATATGTACGTACATGTGTGTGTGTGCGCGCGCGCGCGTGTACACACACTTGAGTTATGAAATGTCATTCAGATTTTTCCCAAATGAAACCCAATAAAGCTTACACCTCATTCTACCAATATGGGGCTTAAGCCTCACACATGTTGAGGCACCCTTTCCCTCACTATAATTGAGGTGTACACAATTCTAGTAAAAATTATTTTTTACAAATCTTAAATAAATGATTATATCAATCAACCTTCATGCCCCCCAATGCAACTCTCGATAGCACTCACGCATCATCTCAACCACCAACACTCTGCATTCCCTATCGTCGCAGCTGTCGCTACTCCTCTGCACCCACCCCACATTCCTTGACTTTAAAGATTCTAAACTTTACAGCTAGTTATGTTTACTCAAGTGATGGACTAATATGAGTGCCAAAGAGATGCATATATGTTGAACACTTGAAACATATTTTAGTTATTATTTAATTACGTTTTAGTATTTTACTTTAATATCTTATTTTATCTTTTATAGTTTGATATTTATGTAACATTTTCTATCACAAAATTTGGTATTAAGATGTTAACAGTTCATTTTTTTGGGCATTTCATTACTTTGTTAGTGACGTGGGAGCTAGACTTTTTTATATTTCAGCTCGTCTTCGTTTATGTGTTTTAATTTGTTATTTGTCTCTATATTTTAGGATGACATACTTATAATTAAGAAAGTGTAGCCTTTATAAAAAGGGGTTATTTTGTGTGGACTGAGAACGAGAAGTTTTAGAATTGTGTTTATTTTTCTTCGAAGGTTTTGAACCATCCAAACCTTGCCCTGCAACTGTATTCTGAATTGGTGCCCAAATGATTTTAGCCATTATCTTGTTGTTCATGTTATTCATTATTTTTCCCAGTTATTTTCATTGTTCTTGCTGCAATTAGTGATTACCCCAATTTGATCGGGTATAATTTTGGTATTACAGCTCTGGGGCTCTTGCATAGAAAACTTTCTTGACTTGATTGAGATCATAGTTAGGGTCCTCCTAAGATTTGTTGGTGGATCGGGTGAAGATTTCGTGAGCCCAGTTCGTACAAAATTGGTTCTTAATTCTCACCTCCACATCACTACACTGCTCTCTATAAAATCTACCATCAATCGTAGGTTGAACTGAGACTTCTTGATCCGATCATGAAGCAATCTAGTCTTATCCTTGTTGTCCTGTGGATTTCTGCCTAGACTTTTTATTTTCTGGATTTCAGATCAGTTTGCAATCTTGTTGTTCTGTATGCAAGAAATAAAAAATCAGTGTCTTCCGGTTTTGTGTGTAGGAATTCCATATCAATAGATTTTGGTCCCAATTTTCCATCTTTTTGATCTTCCCTACGGTGTTTCCTATAACCTACCTTCGATCCAATCATGAAGCGGTCCAGTCTTATCCTTTGTTGTCCTATGGATTTCTGCCAAAACTTTTTATTTCCTGGATTTTAGATCTGTTTGGAATCTTGCGGTTCTGCCTGCAAGAAATCCAAAGGTTCTGTGTGCAGGAATTCCATATCAATAGATTTTGGTCCCAATTTTCCATCTTTTTGATCTTCCCTACAGTGTTTCCTACAACCTACCTTTGATTGCAGATCACCTGAGAACTCATCTCCTTCCTCTCCTTTACAACCTTCCACCGAAATAGCAGGAAAGGAAAATCAGGATGCTGCTGGAAGAAACAATGTGCGTCTAGCTCAAGAATTAGACATAGAAGACTTCCACCGAGAAACTCATCGTTTACAAGAAAATTGGCGGTTCCTGAACAACGTGATCCAGGAGAATGTCAAAATGAATCCAAAAATGTGGTGATAGGCAAGGAACAAGAGAACCATTCCACCGAAAAAATTGGACGAATCAAGAAATAAAACTTCTTGAGAAACGAAATGAAAATCTATTTCATAGAGAAGCCTCAACTTTCAATGGGTTTGAAGAGTCAATGTTGGAAACAATGTCAATGCCATTGTACATGTATGATGATGACAAATTTTCAGCTTCTATTGTGAAAATGCTCAGGAGGGCGACCAATTTTCGGAGTGACAAATTTTGAACAAGCAGTAGATAGAAAAACTGATAGTGAAAATTCTCATGATGGGAGGGATTTGCATAGTGATCAAACTAGTTGAAATGTTGATTTTGATTCTCTCAGTCATCAGCATCAGACTAACATTCAAGATCATAAGGATCAGACATCATTGCTTCAACAGCAACCAAGCTTGAAAACTAGTCATTGCATTCTGACCCTGATATGAGACAAGTTGAATGTCTTAAAGCAGAAATTGCATCTATTAGTCATCGTTCTCTAGAAATTGATGTCAAGTGGATTGAGATACCTTAACATTAGAGCTAGAAATGACTTGATCGAGTTTCAACAGTGACAATGTTATAAGATGCTTGGATCACCGAACTTGACCAACCTTGGGATTAGCGATTCCATCACTTCAATGCTTCCAGTTGGTTGCTTATTATGAATTAGATTCCGAGTCGACTCAATATGAGGGAACCTTGCAACCTCCAGGAGAATAATGCGAGCTTTACTTCAGTGTTTTATTTCCGTTTCTGTCTTGATTTTTTTTGTTTTAGTTAGTTATTTGTCTCTATGTTTTAGGATGATATACTTGTAATTCAGAGAGTCGGGTCTTTATAAATAGGAGTTATTTGGTGTGGGCTGAGAACAAAAGGATTTTTAGACATGTGTTTATTTTCTTTCGGGAGGCTTCGGTCCATCCAAAACCCAGGTGATGTTTAGCCATCATCTTGTTCTCATGTTATTCACTATTTTTCAAGTTTTTCCACAGTTCATGTTGAAATCAGTAACGACACCACCCAACCCAAGCATGTGCGTGGACGTAAAAGCATGCACACACAAAAGTATTATATCTATATTATAGGATTTTGATTTAGGGTTGGTACACTTGGAAACCAAAATCAAATCCATATTATAGGTTGGTTTTAAAATGTGCGGAAGAAGTTCACCCAGTCTAGGTTTTGATTCATGTTATCATATATGTTCTATGGATTCCTCATTATAACTTGGGTTAGAGCTTTTTATTTAGCGAATAAGGAATGCTTGAGGACTGTTTGTTATTCTAAGATATTTTGGAGTTTTTACTTTCAATACTTTGGTAGTCAGAGGAAATTTCTCATATTTTGGGCCTGATTCTCTTACCTTCATACATTGTCATAATTATTAGTCGGAATGATGAAGGGGTAAGATGAAAATTGTATATTCTTAGTGACCTTTAGCCCCTGCTCGGCATGCACAACTAAATTGTTCGAGTATTCTTGTTTAGAATCTTCTTCTATAAAGTTTGGTTTCTGAGCAATGGTTCTATTATGAGATTTGTCTCAAGTCTTACGTCAAACAGCATACTTCTTTGTCTGCACGTGTTTGGACATTCAATTATATTTGTGTTTTGTTGAGCCACCCCTTTTCTTAAATGCATTTTCTTATAGTTTCAGTGGGTTATTGCAACCGACTCTTTCACTATTTTTATTTCAATACAACAATGCTATGCTATCTGTACTCGCAAAAGAAAAAAAAAAGTATTGATACAACAACAGCAGCATTCTAATTTATGAAAAGCTGGGAATGCCCGTTGTGGTCAAGCAGGCATGAAATCCATTAAACCAGCTATCCTAAGTGAATAACATGCACGATATGTAAGCAAGTGCCGTCACAACCCACGCTCAAAAGGTTGAGCCACAACTTTGTGCAACCCCTTTTTTGGTTCCTAGGACACTAGGATGTACCTATATATCATACTATTTCAAGTTCCAGTAAAACCGCATCATGCCCTGATAACTCACTTATAAGGGGTAACTAAAAAAAATTCATTCCTTTCAACTATAACAAAAGAAACGGTAAGTTTGGAAAGGCTAAAAATGAAACAAAATACTCAGAAAAAGGCATTAAACAAAGACAACAGTTCTTACCTAGCATTCCATCATGATATAAACACCCCAAAGTGCTTCAGATCCAAACTGAAGATCACAGAGGGTCTCCGATGGAACTAAAAACACAAAGGTACACATTGTAGATGAAAAGGAATAGTCATTCGGAGTTTAAAAAAATACATTCTAAACCAGACGGTTAACCTTAAGCTGCTTATTCAAATATAAGAAAATCTTATATGTACTTCACTGGCCAAAATTCATCTCTGAGTACCTGGAAGTATTAAATGTAAATTAAATGAATAAACGATGCTCTGTTCAGAAGGCTAAAGCATGAAGTATAGATTGGAAATATCTGCACTCACCTACGAGGCTTGTTTTGACGTTGACCAAATTCATCGTTTACAACCTCTTAAAAAATTATATTGATGTCAATACTTATATTAAAAATAAAATGGCGAACAATAATATAAAACTGAAATAATGATAATAATAAAATTGTTACAGTATATTACCACTTTTCTGAGGAGGTTTCAACATGTTAGCAGGTTTAGCTCCACTACTTTCTTTGCTGGATTAAAAAGCAACGAAGATACATCGTTAAATAAGGACTGCAAGGCAATAGAATGGACATATTTTACAAGATAAATTGTTAAATAAGGACTGCAAAAAGTTTAAAGGGATAACTTTTGTGTTTTTAACATTTCCCTTCATAAATGCATAGGTGACGTTGCATATATCAACCCATTGAAACTCTCATTAAAGAGAGATCCATGGGGTAGGTAAGCCTTATTTTTTATATATTAAATATCCTTAATATTCTATTTGACAACTGTCAAGTAGGTAATAGTTTCATGTCATCTAAGAATATATTTTTTATTATATTAAGTGTTAAAAAGAAGTTTTTTGTATTTTAAATAAAGAATCAAGTTCAAATATCATGGATAATGAAAAAATTTTGTTTCATTTGAACCCCCAGCTTTACCCCTTCAATAATCCCTGCCAAAATTAAATCTTTTCCCTTCCATAATTCATGCTTCCAAACTTAAAAAGATTCAAGTCAATTTCCATTCATAAACCATCCTTAAAACACTGAAAGATATCAATATTACTAGTTTTCCTGAGTTTTTTTTGTTTGTAGTTTTACGATGTTACTGTTGCTATTTACTATCTTCAAGCACATATTTTCCGTCTTTACTGTCGCAGATTTTCTTGTTACATTTGAACTTCTCCTTTGATTTATATTGTGCTGGAGTTCTCCAGCGTCTAACAAGCTTTTAGATACTCTAATAACAACCTACAATAACCCATTCATTTCTGGAAAGAATCCCGCTCGACAATACTTACGAAACCAATCATTTTTCTTCTAAATTTCCTCCCTCCAAGTCTTCCATAACAAATTCATGTAATGTTAACAAATTAGAAGACAATTTTTCCAATTTTAACGAATAGTCATTCCTAAAATAGGATTCAATTCCTGTCTTATTTTCAATTTCCATTTTTCATTTTTTTACGCAATCACATGATCAAATCTTTTGTTTTCACTTCGAGTTGCTGCTTATCCAAAATAATAGTACTAAACCTTTTCAAAATTTACAAAATATGGCAAGCTAATCAATCCTACCATACCTTCCTAAAAGTGCGTACCAAAACCCACAGACCACCCAAAAAATTATGACCCACGCCTAAAAATCAAACTATTCATAATTAAATAAATGCTTTTCACATATGTCAATTTTCATTAGTTAACATTCTATATTAGCAATCAATAATCATTATTAGTTCTCGCTTATTTTGTGTATGTAGTGTTATCTCACAAATAGGCTGCCCCTCACATACGTGTAATTGGGCATGTCAAGACAAGTCCAAACCATATTGAGCCATATCTGCCACACATGCTTTGGAAAAGAAAATTTGAAAATGCCAAGCATGTGCTAGGGGGGTCGGTAGACCTGTCCATATCCACTGTCTATCTAACACAAACGCAGTAGATATTAGAAAGTGTATGTGATTCCTAGCCTAACTTGGATCCAAACTGAGCTGTGACCTATGCAAAGGACAGATGAATAAGAAAAGAAAATTAAAGAAATAAATAAAAGCGTGACAAATTAGCCTGATCTTCTTGGCTCTACTTTCATCATCTCTTTTATTGTCAAGCATTCCTATATTTTGCTTCAAAACTTCCAAATGTTGAGAGATTTCATTTGAATAGTTGTTTGGGCTTTTCAAATATCTAAATTGAGAATCATTATGCACAATATGATGCTTATTTTATTTAACCACTGTTCTCTTCCTATGATATGGTGATTCTAATGACCTATTTTACCTCTGGAAGGATCACTTTTATCTGATGTTTCTCGAGGTCCGTGAACATGGATTTCAATTCAATAACAACATGTCTTCCTCTAGCATCATCCAATACTCTACAGTTTTCTGCACTCCAAGAGAGCCAATGATTGGTCATCATGAATTAATGTTTGTCCATCATGTTGTATTTATGCATTAAATGTTTTATGTTTTAATGTCTACTTGTGTAAATTGTCAGCTGCAATAGCAATATTTATCAATTTAAGGTATATTCAAAGAAAATTTTGATGTTCTTATTGCAAGGATCATAAATTCTATAAACAAATCCAAGGGCCAAGCAATAGAAATTTTATTTCTTAATGAATGTTGATGTTTTATTAGCATTCCCAATGAGGGGGCTGAGGTTGCTTTGTAGTGATAGATTATTTGGAATGAGAAGACTTTAGAAGATGCTAATAAAGGTGTAAAAGCAATGATCTAAGGTGCCTTTGAGTGGCTTTAAGAGAAATCTCAAGTGGACAGCCAAGCATGAGCGAGGCCCAGACCTGAAATTCCTAGCACCAGATATATTGAGAATATTGGATGTTACCCAAATATCAGAATGAATAAGTGGCTAGAAAAGTATAACTTGATCATTCTTTTAATGGGTATATAAAATAGTACAAATAAAACAAAAATAATTACATAAAAATAACCTTTAGCTATCAACTGTTCGATATTTACAGATCTCCAATTGATGCCAAGAGAGCAATCAACAGACCCGTTCTTTCCTTTTTTTTATATATGAATCCATAAAAGAGGACTTTCCATATAAGCAATGAGCCAATGGTATCTAATTTTCCTCATCTAGACTTTATTGATCCAATGGCACTTCAACAATTTTAATTCATAAAAAGTTCAGCATAAAAAAATATTCACATACAAGTTTAAAATTTTTGTAAAATTAGAATGGAAATGACAACTATCTTCTTAAACAAAAGGCCACGCTGTCACATATAAAGAACAATCTCATCACCACATAAATATTTACAAATCAAATTTTATTGAAGAGAAGCAGCATGCATAAGAACATTTTGGTCATCCAACAAACCTCACAATGGGAATTCATTAAACTGCAAGCTATTTTTTGTAAAATTAAGCATTACTTATCCTATAAATAGAGCAAAATATCCACATCTTAAGAAAGATGGCCGAATCAACCTTAATTATTTTAGTACAAAATTAACAACTTTCCCGTCGATAGTATAAACAGCTCTTTGTAACTAAGTTGCAGAGCAATTAAATTGCAAATTCATCATGAAAGGGTATCAAAAGGTTCCGGTAAACAAAATTTCTACCGAGAGATTGAACTGTGGAAGCAAATAGAATGAAAGCAACACCAAATGAAAAAGGAACACCATTAAGCACTACTTACATGGAAGAAGAGACAGAAGTAGAGGCCTGTCCTGATGGTCGAGCATAATAAGTACCATCAAGAGCTATGTAGGGTGAACAATAATTTGTTCCAAGAGTACCAGCTGCACCTGCTAAAACTGGAACCCTGACATTTTCAAGAAAACAGATCTGGAAGTCAACATTTCTGAGGCAAAATGGATAAATAAAAAATAATTGCATAGCCATGACAATGCTATGAATATATATTCTACCTAATCTTATTTATGCATATGTATATAAGGTGCAGTCTATGAAGCACGGACATGGGGACACAAACACGACACAGCACAATACGAAGACACAAGAAAATTGAAAAAAATAGAACACGACACGGCACGTCATGAACATGCTTTTATATTTAATTAATTAGTAATATAAAATATATATGCATTCATTATTCTTTACTAAAAACATCACAGCACAAATTATACAAGAATAAAATTTAACTTAATATATTTAATTTACATTATAAAACCACGGGCTTATAAAAATAAATTTTTAAAATTAAATATAATGTTTCAAAAAAAAATTATCCAACTTATAATTCAACTTATCTACTAAAATATAAAAAATCCTATAACAAAGAGGAAATTACTAATAGTCGTTTTTTTATGAATTTTGATGCACCTTCGATGCTCGATAGTATATTTTATAATTTTCTAATACTCATGTCCCATTTTCTCGAAATCGTATTAAACTCACACCTGATGTGTTGTTGCTATGTGACACGGATGTGTTCTGGCCTGAAAGAAATTCACATATATTTTATGGTGTTGGGACGTGTCGGACAAGTATCAGTGTCTGCTACGTGTCCGACAAGAGTACGGCACATTTTTAGAAGTGTTACTGCTACATAGGGTGCAAGGTTATGTGAAGAAGGGAGGGCGAGGTTGAATCAAAGGAAGACCAATTTTTCCTTAGTCATCGCTTTGTACAAAAGGCTAGCAGATATACAAGTTTCAACTGCATAATGCTTAAGCATGAGGACACATGGATAAAAGTTACAAATAACTTATGCTGAGATACATATTATATGTAAAAAGAGTGTGGCTTACATACCAAGTCATTTCAGAATTCCCGAAGCCAGGTTGGGCCACATATCCCGGCAAAGCCATGCCAACAGCTGGAACCCGAATACCTCCAGGATGCTGGCCTCCAAATTGCATTACTGCAAGAAAAGAGTGTTTAGTCAAAATTAAACATAACAGTAATTACTTCAAAAATAAGCACAAACAGAATAATATCAAAAAGACAAACACGTCTTATTAAAAAAGAAAAACATGATTAAAAAATTGGAAGGTTTCATTGTTAATGGAAACAGTAAAAAAAATGTCAGCATCCATAAATACCAAAATTATTCTATAAAAACCCAAATGAACTCCACTGAAAGGAGAGTGGAATGAACAATGATCAACAAAAACGAATCTGTCAATGGAGAATGATTAAAAATAAAATTAAAAATAAAAATACAACCTGGCAAAAGGGCAGGGGTGCCTGCAAAGTTTGGGTCACCATGTGGAAGACCAACAGTCCCTGTTGGTCCAATAACCTGAGCACCACCATAGAAAAAGGAGCCCCTTCCAGCTCCGTGGTTAACATTTTTTCCTTTTCCAACCAAAGTAGAGTTTGATTTACTATGGTCAGCAGATGATTCTGCCTCCTCTCCTTCAGAAGAAATACTAACAGAAGCCTGATGTGAAGATATAACCTGGTTTGCAATAACAAGATGCTGACCCACCAGCTGGGTGGAAATTCTTTGTGAAGTTTGACCTTGACTTTGAACAGGTTTCTGATGAACAATTGAAGGTTGATTTTGCGATGGTATCCTGGCAACTTGGTTAAAAGAGGTTAGGTGATTGGGTATTGAAGGAGTTGAATTTCTCCCTTGGACTTTGTATGGTGGGGACTTATTCGCATTTGACAATGATATTGAAGACCCAGAAGCCTGCGCCTGAGCATGAACCAGAGCTTTTCCAGAAACCTGGTGAACTGAATCATCCAGATGTAGTCTATCAAAGCCAACAGAATCTATAATAGGTTTCCCTCTGAACAATGAGGCAGGCTGTGCCGAGAGTAAATTTTCCATCTGTACCGTAGATGAAAGAGGCTTGTTGTTGCTTTCCGTTTGCAAATCACGTTTCTGAATTGCAGAAATGTCCTGATTGGAAGAGCCAGAAGGATAAAAGGGAGGTGAGGCAGAGCTTAAACTAGAGGCAAAAGCTTGCTTTCTAGGAGCAACTGGCTCAGGCGGCGCATCCGAAATTTGTGGGAATTTTTTTGCAGTAGAATTATTTGAAGTCTGCTCCTGAGTTTTTCTGTGCCTGAAAAATAATGCAAGGAATGCATGTTGCACTAACAATAATAGAAAAAAGAACAAAGGAAAAAATGGTAAAATAGCTTACTGCCTGGGTGAATTTGAGGAAATCTCTCTGCTATTTGATAGCGGTTCATAGCGTATTGGTCCCCTCCCCCTAACAGATTTCAAAGTACGGTTTTGGTTCCTATTGTCATCATGATAGGCTCGTGGTGTACTACCCCTACCATAACCACGACCTGCACCCCTTCCTCTCCCAGTACCGCGACCTCGAAAACGGCCTCTGCGCATCCTCCTTTCCTGGAAATTAAAAACTCATCAAATTTAAGTGGATTTGAAATCCACAAGCTAACTTAAATAAAAGAAGATATTCACTATCCTTTACGCATAAATAAAATAAAATTAACAGCATAAAAATAATTGTGATTTACCTCATAGCGCCAATCCTGCAAGTTCATCTCTTCAAACCTATCATGAACCCAGGCTTGGTCATCCTTAGACTCCCATAACCTTCGACCACCAGGCATTCGTCTATTGATGAATTGAAAATTTAAAAGAGTAAAAAAAATCTGAAGCTCAAACTTTCTAGCAAAATAACATCACATTTAGTAAAATTAAATTATACCACTTCACAATTAATCAAAGAAAAAAAATAGAAAATCTCTTCATATTTAACTTGGCTAAACATATTTCAAGGAATCAATATAAACGAAACTCCAAGGTGTAGCAATTCTGCAGGTATCAGAATTCCCCCGAAACCAAATGTCCAAATATAGCATGCATCAAATGTTCTACTTATTTTGAACCAAGCTTCATCAGTACTAATCCACAGGAATAAATTTCAAGTGAAGCTTTAATTTTTCAATTGAATGATTCCTAAGAGATTGTTTCACTTTCTGTTTTTGTTTTTTAGTTTGTTTTTTTTTTAAATAAAACAAAAACATGTTCGGCAACACATTAATTTTCTGTCTGTAACCATAAAAAACAAAAATAGAAAAATAAAATAATTCCTTCCACCTCCACCTCCACCTCCACCTCCACCTCCACCTCCACCTCCACCCCCACCTTCCTCTGCCACTGCTCCAGCAAATTCCTCGCCGGAGATGACTACTCTCGCTCCAGTGACTGTGACCTCCTCAACCACGCCGCCTTTGTCGGTGTCCCCCCATCCACCCTCATATGAATCTCCAACCACGCTTTCCTCCACCACTGCTCCGAAGAATTCCTCAACTCCATCCAGTGCTTCTTTCCTCACAACTTTGACGACAGCAAGCTCGAACGTCGAGATTCTCTGTTACCTCCATTCACCAAATAGGAATTCACCGGAAGCAGATGGTGGCAGAGGAGTCTAAGCTTCTCAGCAGGGAAATTGAACTGCGATGACATAATCCGCGGTGTTGAGGGAGATGACGTGGGCAAGCATCGGCATCAGCATCAGCATCGCTAGCAAAGAAGGAAATGACGTCATTGACATTGAAGGCATCGACATTGCATCACCTGGGCGTCGAAGAAAGCACCGGGGCCCGGGTTGGGGTTGGGATCAGGATCGAGATAATGGGTGTTGTTTTAAAAAGACAATATAACAAGCTTTTCCTGTTTTGTGCTTTTCAAAAAAAGGCACTGTTGTTTGAAAACAAAATAAAAAAAAGGATAAAAAACACCGAACAAACATGCTTTTTTTATATTTCTGTTGAAAAAACAAAAAATAAAAATAAAAAGTGATCCCAAACAACTCCTAATTTTTTTTAAAAGATTCATGTAATCAAATGAAAATCTCAAAAAAGAAATATGGAGCTCTATAGGATATAAATTGAGCTGACAAATATGTAGCCAGCAGTAAGCAATATGATTTAACATACTAGTATTCAATTACCATCATTTTCAAAGAAAACATATCAAATTAATATCAAGTGAAAGTAAGCAAAAAGTCTATCAGACATGTGCAGTAATAAGGTTTTCATATAGTAGAACACAAAATATCTATAGATTACATGACAACAAAGTAAACATATAAAATCTTCATTTTAAAATTTCATTTATTTATTACTTATTATTTTTTTCGAATTATATTAACATTCCTAATTCCTAAAGTAACATCCAGCTCAACTAATACAAACCTCAATGATAAAAGAATATACTGAATGGCACGGATATTAAACTTTACCAGAGTAGGAAATAACTTCTAATCAGGTATTAGTCATTTAACCTGTGAAATGTTCAATAACAATTCATTGACATGGATCAAACAAATGCAACTCCAACAAGAAAGAAATTTAAGAAGCGGCTTCACTCAATGAAGAGCAATATAGACCCTTTATAGCGTTGATAGATGTACTAAGCATGCATAGTCCAATAACCTAGAACATAAAATAAATAAAAAAAATAAATAATAAAAAATAGTTTGAATTTCATCGTACTCTTCATTCTTGATGAGAAGGCACCTTAGCCAATATTTTGAAGATCCTCGTCATTTATATAATTCCAACACTATTAAATTCTTGCTAAATCCAAAAAATCATGTTACTCATGCGGCTCAGCATTAATTTGATTATGCAAACCTTATGTGGTGACATCAAATGGTTTGCAATTATTTGCTTGCAAGTTAATCATTTTAAAGCAACCACATAATTAATTAGTTTATTTGACTAAGCAACTTAATAGGAATGCTCACTTGAAGGAGAAATCAACCGTTTAAAACATGAAAATTGAAGTGAAAAATCAAAGCTCCAAGATGATAGAAAGGTTTAAAGTGAGGAAATACAAACTGAGGTATTTTGTTTTCAGGGTAGATTGAGACAATCCTTAAAATAAAAATAAAAACTCAAAAATTTTAAAAAATTCGTAAATATGACAAATCATCAACATATTTTCTTAGTTCATCCATACAAATAAAGGCTAAATCATTAATGTCGCTTTCATGTAATTATTAAATAGTATATAATATTCTAGATGTAATTTATATGACTACATTAAGAAGAAAATGAAGGGAAAAAAATCCTCCATATATAAAGAAAACCATATACAAACTGTGAAATCCTATACTACGCAAGATAAATAAATTGTTGATATAAAATTTTAAAAAAAACCTCCCTACAAACTAGCAGTTGCTCACCCACCTACTCGTCCTCCCACTCTCGCACAATCGCTCATCCACACTCTAATTCACATTAGATCATCCTCATGATCGAATAAGACCTCAAATTCTAGACCTATATACTCCCTTCTCTTGCTGTCACAATTGGGACAAAGAACAAATGACCAAAAACTGCAGTCAAAACCTAAGTGAATGTGTTTGCCATAAAACCAAACAAAGATATATTTGGGGTTTAGGCATTCTATAATATAAGATAAAGTAATATTATATAATACTAAAAAGTAATAAACTTTCATTAATTAACATGCCACCTCAGCCACCTTGGAATAAAGAATGGAGGCATACATCTCTGATGGGAAAAAAAAAACTCAAGCCTCATTAATAATAATGACAATTAACTTTAAGTTATTTTTTTTAGTGACTTAGTTCGAGGCGTGCTCCTTGGACAATTTTTTTAATCTATAGTTGATAGTAGCTTAAAGTGAGTTGTACTTGGATTTCAATATATTTTACTGAGTTTATTTTTAGTAAGAGGCTGTCTGGTGAGAAGTATGAGGAGTGAAGAGTAAAAAAAAATTAAATTAAATTTTGAAATTTCAAGTGTTGGGTTAAAGGAAAAAAAAATTCAAATTAACTTGCTGACGAATTTGAAACACCCAGCCACGAATTTGAAACTCACCCCATGCTTCATTTTCGTGCATTTGGAATTTTCCCAAACGTTACATTGAATATGTTTTTCTTCAAACACCGAAATTTTAAAAAAACTCACCTGATTAAGGGGAATTTCAAATCCAGTGTGATAAGAAACTCTACAACCCTCACTATTGCCACTATTGAGCGCACTGCACCGACGATGCTCGTCTCCACCACAAGAATCTTCTCATCTTCATTTTCCTTGGTCCAAGGATTTAGTTGTGGAATTGTACATTGGCAAGGATTTTTTTATTTTTGTTTTTTTGCCCGCATTGAATTCTGAATCCAGCCAACACGCTCCCATGTCCACTATTGTGGGGTATTCTTCTACTCACTTTCTACCTTATCAGCACGAAATAGGAGTGCTACAGTTTGTTCCAGCCAAAAAGAAAAATTCTTTCGAGCAACCGAGTTCAAGAAAAATAATTGCCTATTTTGACAAAAGGCCAAAGTCATAGATAGGAATTGATAGGAGGAGAAGATGAGAACAATTTTGACATCAATGTACTTAACAGTTTGGATTCAAATTTAGTCAAGCGAAGTTCAAAATTAACATTATCGTTAATCAAAAAACTCTTCAAGTAATTTAAAATATTGCATTAGCTTTACACTGCATTTAAAATACTCCTGAAATCAAAATATTTACAACTAAACGTCCCCTAAGAAATCATAGATAAACTCAAGTTGAACTAATAGAATTTTTCATAAATTATTTGGAAATTGGAAAATTAATCTTAAATTTATGGGAAATTCTTTTGGATTAATTTTTCATTTATTTGTATTGATTCATATCTTCCAATAAAATTGCTAGAAAATTAAATAGCTTATTTCAAACTCAGAAAAATAATCTATAATTTAAGAGATTTTAATTAGACTGATTTCTTGTTTATTTTTTTTACTTCACATTTTTCAATGTACAAAAATTATTATCATATTATTGTTCAAGTATGCTTAATTCACTCATTATCATGACGTGGATCACATGTTTAATAATAAATTTAACTGAACCCAAGATGTCCATTATATATGTAACTTTTCTCTAAAAGGCTTTACAAATTAATTATATCCTTAGTTCATTAATTAAAGATAATAAGCTATTTTGAAAATCACTATCATTTAAAACTAAGGGTTTAAAGTTTCAAAAAATTTAATTGATTCAAAGTGTTTTGCATATTTTATTGAATTTGCATTCTATCATTAATTAAGATTTCATCAAATATTATTTATATGTTTGTCTTATATTTAATGAATTTGCCATGAGTTTTGATTATATTAGATTCATTGAACTATTTACATGTAATTTCATATATGATACCACATACTTTATATTTATTAAATTCTATTAAAAATAAAAATTACATTTATTTACATTCCCTATGATCAGCTGACAAAACCAATATAAGAAAATGTAATTCACGTTGGGTTGAGCCCAACATGATCACATCGAGGTCCTTGCATTGCTTAATATGTTACATAGTAGCTAGTTTACTAGACCACTGAGGAAATTTTGAAGTTGTATACCCAAAAGGCAGACTTGCCCAAAACGAGACTAAGGAGACAAGCTCATCAACCGAGTTCAAGAAAGACTTGAAATGTTGGGTTTAAGACTAACGCAACTGCCAAGTCTAAAAACCCAACAAAAATCCAAGTATCTACCCACTAACATAAGTAAAATCACATTTTGAGTAAGGATGAGAATGTCCACCAATCTCAGGACAAAACTAATCCAAAACCACCAGTAGACTGACTGGGTTGAATCAACCCAGATAGCTATGACTGAAAAAGCTACTCAACCCACACTTGAAAAAGACCCGATAACTCCACACAACCAACTCCTAATCAAATCCAAGTCTTTCCAAAAGGCACTTATCCCTAACTTTTATATTAAAAGGCATTTATCATACGTATAAGTGATCATGCAGTTTTTCTTATAATACTCAAACCCCAGATACATATCTATAAATCAAGGAATTTAGGGAGAGTATAAAAAAAATCAACCTAAATAGTGAATCCAAATAATTCTATTGTAACATCGTTTTGAAGTTTTCAAGAAAAGAAACAAATATTGCATTCAATTATTCTCTCCTTGAGAAGCCTAATAGTGACAAGATCCTTGCTCTCACAATCTCAAGATTTTGTATGTCAGATTAAAACTATATATCATTCTCTTGAGTTATCTTGTGATTGAGGTGTAATTGTAAGGTGCTATCCTTCTAGTCATCTCCAAAGTTGAAGAGAACATTAACATAGAAATTTGCCATTGCATTTAGTAGGGTAGACACATTGTGTTTGTACTAGATCAAAGAATAAATACTATGGAATTCTACGCCACTAAGGGAAGAAAGAAGCTGGTATTTCGGCAACAATATTGGGGAGTAAAATTCTAAGTAGATGGAGTTCCTAGGTGTTGATGAACGCAAATGCTAGCTTGAATCATGTAAATATTCTTGTCTCATTCTCTAAAGTTTAAATGTATTCCTCTGCAATTTATTGTAGATCTATTTGATTGTTTGGGCTGATAAGTTTAATCAATGAAATTTTCATCCCTATAGTTGTGCATTTGTGAATTGTTATTTCACTCACTGGTGCATAAATTAAAACTACTCTCACATTAGAAAAATACTTATTCAAAGATAATTTGCATTTAAATATTTAGATTTACACTCGTGTTGGATGCTAATAGAATGCTATGATTAGCTAGTGTAGTTGAACATTGTATATCTATTGAACTCAGAAGTAAACACTTACTCAAATACTTAAACATACACATTAGTGGAAGTCATCATTTTAATAGCATTTTTCTAGCTTAACATCAATTTTCAAGTAACTTTTGCTCAATTTTCAGAAATTTGTTGCACTGATTGAATTATTTATATCAATGTAAGAAAACCTTTTTTTTTTTTTTTTGGCCAATTTACAAACAGCTTTTCTTAGAGTAATTCGAACAGTTAAAGCAGCATATGATGTAATAAGAGAGATTTGGAAGTCATGGGCCCATGCCTAAAGTGCTGGATCTGGCAGCCCAAGCACCGTTCCAAGCACTCAAGCGCCTAAGCAAGACAAATAATTAAGCTTAGCACATAGTTTCCTGACTTGATGTGCACGAGATCACAACTAACACCCAAATGCCCAACCTAGCACCAGCCAAAACTTACAAAATTTAGAAGAATTTCGAAAACAAATTATTATAATATTACTAGAATAAAAATTAGGATTTGGAGGAGGATCTAGAAAGCAGCCACCAAAAGAAACTAGGGTAAAAGAGAATGTTCACAATGGTGAAGAGCAAGAGTTTGTACAATTTAAATTTTTTTCTCTCTATTATATGTTTTCGCTTTAATTATGTATTGCTTTGAGTTTTCTATTTCTAAATTAAACTAGATCGCCTTTTAGGGGTTAAATGCAATGGAGATTGGTAATATTGAATTTTTGTTATCGGTTGTTGTGTGCTTTTAACTTGTGTTGCATAGTTTCAACTTGCACTTTACTTACAGATGATTGACCAGCCACTAGCCGCCGATTGCATGGTTTGGAGAAATGTTCAAAATCAAGATGAAAAAAAAAAACTCATCATGAATAAACTATCTCGACCAATCAAAGGATAAAAACATCTGCAATGAAATTGTGTAATCTCTTATATAGTTGTGCAAAGTTGTAGAAAATTTTCAGCATTGAATCTACCTCAAAGATCAAGTTGCATTGATAAATTAGTTACTCAGGTTTTTTAATGAATGATAAGTTACACCTTTAGATCTTATGACAACAATTTTGTGATAGTTGATTGAATTGGTTCCGAAGCATTCATCAACAAAAGTCCCAGTGAAATCTAAACTCAAAAATTTCATCCTTGTTCATACAACCATAGTTTGTTCCAATCATGTAATTAGATCTAATTTTGTTTGTTGTGCTTAGACCTTCTATTTTGCATCAACCTTATGTTAGTACTGTAGGATCTCGAAATGTTTGAGTGTGATACCTTACTAATTTAAAAAAAAGAAAAGATAAGCCAAAAAAACAGGGATGTGTAGAGAAAGTAAGAAGATTTAAATCCTTACGAATCCGCTACAATTGGCGTCATGGGGCAAAGGTGGAACTAGAAATTAAAAAAAGGTGACGAAATGAAAAGTTAAGGAGTGGCAAGTATTTAATTTTATGACTTTCATATCCTTTAAAAAAAAAACTATTACAAATATTCTTATTAAGATAAAAATAGTTAATAATAAATTATTATTATGTATTTTAAGTCTAAGGGACAAATTGTCGGTGTATTATATGATATTAAAAATTTTACTAGAAATCTAGGGGTTGCAAGGGTCCCCCCTGCCATCCCATGGTTCCAACTTTGTCAAGAGATCATAATGACAGAACAAGAAAAAAAAAATAGAAAAGATTGGAACCTTATCTCTTACTAAGATCCGCTATTTAGAGGTTAAGACATGGGATCTCAAGCACTACAAGAAAATATACAAAGTACAAAATAAATTAAAATAATACTAACATATACAAAAGGCATATTGCCTTGAGATGATATTTGAAATGAACTGCCAATTTACTTGAGAAGTTCAGTGATTTGGGTGTGAGGATTAATTTAATGAAAATATCAATCTGTAAAGGGCTAAGAGTTGAGTGAAGTACCACTGAACACATGCTAATTAAAGTCAACAAACTTATCTTTCAAGTAAATTTTGTAATCTTTGACATTGATGATGACTCAAAATACCAATTATTTTAAGTTGACTTGACTACCGACAGAGAGCAAACACACATTCAGAAAACAAACTAAATCTTAGAAGGCAGGAAAAATAAGTGAATTTCAAGGTCTATGAAGAAATGAATAAGCAACACAAGAAATTTTTCACTGCATTATTGCAAAAAACATCATTTGCCTTGACCTGCGGTTAGGAGAGAACCCAACAAAGCAACCTAAAGGCTGAAGAATTAATCTTGTGATCAGCACAACCACGAAGAGTAAAAAAAAAAAATTAAAGCAAAAAGAGAGCTGCCAGTGCATTACTATGGAAAAAGCTACCATACGCCTCAACCTCCAGGAAAAAACAATATAAGCAACCAAAGCCAGAGCTACTGTGGATGATAAGGGCGTCAGAGTTGAAGCACCAAAAGATTAATAATTTACATGATATGAAGTTGAATGTAACAAAAACAATGTCAGGTTAACAACTATAAATCAACATTCATTGCGACCCAACTCGACACTTTTTAGACCAATAAATTGTTAACTCATTGATTCAGTAATTCACTTTAATTATGAATTATTATGTCTTTATTGAACAGAAAAAGGACAAAGCAGTGATGCTCAAGTATTTGCAGAGTAGTTAGCAACCCTTGTGCAGGGAAATTATCTATCCCTGACCCCTTCATTTTCTTATTTATCTTTCCCAGTGACTGCATTGGAAACAATGTAGACTCTAAGCGTGGAGAGTATTTCACTCCAATATGCTTGTTCTGCTAGTCTGGTTTCACAGCGGTTGGTGTTACATTGTAGCTTTGATTGTCAAGTTGTATGTGTTGTATTGTTTTCTATTCTTCTTAGTTTTTTCTATATTTTCTGATGGTTTCGCAATTGATTGCTATCTTTTGAACTTTATATTTTCTCTAGGAGGGTGTAGAGAGAGAGAAAGAGAAAGCATTTGTTCCCCATGGTTCTACCAAACTCATTGTTCAATTTTTGTAAAAAGTAGTTAAAATAATAGCCCATCGTATTCATTTGAAGATTTGCAAAAGTGACTTAAAGGGATGAGCGATGCCTAATTCAAAATTTTGAGGCATACAAAAAAAAAATTTAATCATATATGTATTAAGTGGTTGTAATCTTATAAAAACTAAATAGTATTCAGGTTATGTATTCCATCAATTTTTGTGACACATGATGACAACAAAAAGGGATATTATAGTATATTAATGCTTTGTTTAGTAAATTTTAAGAAGACCAGAGCATCATGATTTATATAAGAAATAATCATTTTTACATTTGTTGAAATTTTATTAAAACGGTATGCCTTTGTGTCTAATTATTTGCTTTTGCTTTGCTCAAGAAAAGAGTAAAAATCTAAGTATAAAGGTGTTTGAAAATTGTCATTTCAGCAGCAATTTCCTAGCTAGGTTTTAAAATTTTTCAAGTAATTTTCACTCAATTTAAGAAATTTGCTACTAATTAAACTATTTTTATTGTAAACCGATAATTTTGGTGAATTTCACATTCAAAATGCAAAAAAAGGTTCAATAGGGGCTGTCCGAGCAACATAAAACATGCAAAGTCAATTTAGAAGCTAAAGAGCTTAGACTGGGTCCTTCGACACAAAATCCAACGCCAAAACAAGCTAAAAAATCAAAATTTTGGCAGAGAGCTCAATGTCTAGGAGCTTTACGTGAAACCCGGACACCAGTTAACAATTTTCAAAAGTTTCATCTAGTGTAAGTGATCACAACAGATGCCCGAACCGGACATCGAGCACCTGACTTGGCAATAGCCTGATTTTGAGCAGTTTTGGGTGATGCAATTTGCCTCTAGAGAATGATGAAAAAAAAAAGTAACGTAATATTAATAGAACAAAATTCAGGTTTAAAGAGATAAAAAAAGCAACCGCCAGGAGGGACTTGGAGAGGAGAAAGACGACGATAGTGGACCAGAGCGAAACCAAGCACAACATATTTTTTCCTTCTCCCTTCATTATTTGTTTTTGTTTTTAAATAAGTATTTTTATGTGTTTTAAATTTCTACTATGAATAAAATCTCCTTGTAAAGATTGAATGTAAACAACAATTTATGCTGTTAACTTTTTATGAATGAAATCAGTTATTGTAAGCTCTTAACTTGTACTGTACAGTTTCAAACTGCACTTTATTTATGTGTGATTAACTAGCCACTGATTACATGATTTGGAAGCTTATTCAAGAAGACAAATGGAAAACAAACTAATATGATTAAGAGATTGTCAGATGTCATAAAAATCTGCCAGTATTGAATCCACCTCCGAAATGACTAGGTTGTATTGATAAATTGGTTACCCTAGTTTTTCAATAGAACAGTAGATATAGATCTAGAATTGATTGCAACAAATTTGTGATAGTCAACTAATTTGATTCGCAATAATTCAGCTGCAGAATTTGAAAAAAATTAATCCTTAGATTTTCATCCCTATTGATACAAGTAGTTTATTTCTGTCCTGTAGTTCTTCGATTTACTTTCATTCATTTTAGTTAGTCTTTTTATTTTCCATAAAATTTATATTAGCATGGTAATTCAATAAAGTTAAATCTCATCTAATATCGGTATTTACAACATAATCTCTAAAAGATGAAACAGTTCTAATGACTTTGTTACTCATTCAACAGCTTACTCTTGCATGTGTTTCATCGTATAAGTTAAACTTGTGTGGCATCATGTTTAGTGTTAATCCTATTAATTTTGAGTGCACATAAAACAAGAATAACAACTACAAGCCTTTATCCGACTAAGTAGGGTTGGCTACATAAATACTTTTTATCCATCGTGTCCTATTGAGTGCACATAATTTAATATATTTGAATGTAATAAATTTTATTATGGAAAATATTTGTATACTAATTCATTAGTTCACTTATGCATGATATATTTCCTACACTTGCACACTTAGTTTTTTTATTTAATTAATTGAATTTAATTAGTATATATCTAGCTTTTGTGTAAGGAATTTGATTGGACGATTTCAAAAGAAGTTTGAAGTGGCCAATTGCACATCCAACTCACATCAAACTCACCCCAATTTTTTTGTTTCCTCAAATATCAATTAAAAATTTATTGAGCTGCATCATTATCACATCCAACATCATTTTAAAAAATAAGAATATGATAATGTAATTATTGTAATATTAGGTTCCTTAAAAATATATACAACATTTTAAAATAAGATACCTTAAAGCTTCATAAATTAGATGAGCTAGGTACAGCTTAATAGATAAATGACCAAAAAATAGAATATGCATTGCTAAAATAAGTCACAAGAAAATAAAAGAAACACAATCTAAAAGTTTCCACGACTGCCTAATCGACATAGCAGAGTCATAAAATTATCCATGGCATCCTCTCAGAATTGCATCAAAAGCAACTCCTGGAAAATAAATGACACTCCACTAATTGTTTCACTCACAATGTATCCATGTGTTGGAAAATAAATGACACTCATCTAATTGTTTCACTCACGATGTATCCAAGTGTCAATCCAATGTCAATATATAGGAGTACTGATCAGCAAATACTATAAGTCTAAAATCATGAAAATTCAACTACTAAACATGATGAGGAGAAAACACGTACAGTCTTAGCAATACAAAAATAAAAGAGTAAAGTGTCAAAATGGTCCCCCATTGTTTACACGAGGTCATTTTAGTCTCGGAGTTTATAGAAGTGTCAAAATAATCCTCAAAATTCTTTAAATTTGAGCTGAAATAGTCTTCACGGTAGACTATTATGGCTCAATTTTAAAATAGTTGAGAACTATTTTGATACTCCTACAAACTCTAGGCTAAAACGGCTCATGTAAATAATCGGGCACTATTTTGGCACTTTAATCAAAAACAACAATATTGCATAACCAATCATCTTCATTTTTTCATGCAATTGGTCCACAACACATACAAATTATGCAACTAATGTATAAAAAAATCAGTAGCAACGTTAGTGGAGAGAAGAAAGCACCACCACTGTACCAGATACCAACAAAGACTGGATTGAACAACATCCCAGAAAAAGCATGGTAAAGAATACCTGTGCCGTCCCCTCCCGTTTTCTTCAAACCGATCATCATGCATGTAGAATGCGCCAGCAGTTGGCACCGCATAAGGTTCGTTCTCCTTCTTCTCCTGTTCCTCAGCCTGATTCTTTTCCCTATACCCACCCATCTCGCCGCCAGACCTCAGGCCGGACTCCTCGATCAGTACTGCTGGACCTTCGAACTCTCCTGCATCCCTGCTGTGCCCTCCCTTAAGAACATTCCTCTCCAAAATCCCGACCTCGTCTTCACCTTCCATGTCCTCTTCCTCCACCTCCTCTTCTAGCATTTCGTCCTCTTCCTGCTCCTCGTACTCCTCCTCGTCATACCCCGGCGCACCTCCTTCCCCTTCCAACTCATCATCTGATCGAATACCAAGCCTCTCATTTCTGACATGCTTACTTTCCTTCTCAACGCCAGACCCCTCTCCGTCCTCGTCGTCACTGGCTTCCCTCCGACGCATCATCGATGGACGAAGCACGTCCTCGGGATCGCTATCGTACTCCACATCCTCCCCATCCGCCATCGATACCCTTTAAAAAGCCCTAGAAGCAAAAGTGCACAACCTCGTCGGACGTAAAACGTCGCGGCCCGATCTAGGGTATTTCTCGGAATGAGAAGGCGAATCTCCAGATAGAAAAGAACGACCGAAGATAAAAGAGAGGGTGGGGAAGATGGATCTGCAATAGCAAAAGAGATAATCCGAGCTTTAACGAAGCCGATACAGCGCCGAAGTCTCAACGGCCGGAGTCTACTTTCCCGGTGACTTCCCCGCTGTTTATCGCCGAGCGGTTGGCAAGTGTGGCTTGTAGAAATGGAAAAATCTATTTACTATCTGCTAAGTTATAACGCCCACAAAATTGGCGCAAGCGATAGGAACCCGGACCTTAGATTTGCGGGGGGGGTCTGCTGGTGCCTTAATATTGCCCTGCCTTTTTAAATAAGTTCACACGGTTGTCAAAAACTAATTAATTGTACGGATCGGGCTGTCAGTTGGGCCCGCTTTAAGTATGTAATCTCTAAGATGTAGAAGGTTCTCTCTCTGTTTTTTCTTTTTGAAATTTGCATATATATATATACCACAATTTTCATGTATTTATATATCTAACTCTTAAAATATAATATTTACACTTATAACTCATTGGTATCATGAAAATGTGCATTTTATTTTTAAGGAATTAATGATTATGATATTCTTATGTGATGTTAAAGCTCTGCTTGGTATAAATGTAAATATGAATTTTTAGATATATATATATATA
>NW_018165063.1:320508-350948 GCF_001263595.1 Phalaenopsis equestris
CGATATATATATATATATATATATAAAGATAATTACATAATATTTCATAGAGACTAAAAATAAAATACGATAAAAAGAATGACCTATAAATAAAAAGTAAAACAAGAGAATAGAAATGAAGCAAAGAAAATGAGCTCAGATTAAGCCCCAACGATGACAAAAAAAAAACTTCTATCCAGAATTATCTAATGACCGAGCGCCTAAGAAGTCTACATACAACCTAGCAGCAAAGAGAAGAAAAGTGGATCATCCCATAATCCAGTGTTCATAATATGGCCCAAGACTTGTCATAATACAAAAGTTAAATTTAGCAAAAAAAAATATAATTGATTCCAATAAGTCCAATCAACTTCAGAGCTCTCCATTAAATACCATAAAGAACATAACTACATGGGACTTCAAAAAGCAAAGAACAATGACTAATTGGTTGAGCTTCCCCATATTCTTGGATATCATCACAGTTCTAAAAAGGCCAAAAGTTTTTGCAAGTAGAATATTAAAAACAAAGTTGCAAACAAAAGTTTTAAAACCAAAGTATAGCATTTGTAATTCTCAAAAACCAAGTTTATTATCTGCAAGTGTGAAAAAGAACCACATCACTGCTAGTGAAAAACTCAAAATATGAACAAACAAATCTGTAGAGATATTGGGACATGCTGCACAATAGACATCATGTAAAACTCCAAACACTTCGAACAACCAAAGTAGCTAGAAATTTACCCTCCTTGGTAATATGAAAATTAATACATTTTATAATTGATGCAACCATTTTCAAAATGATCATCAAGAAAATAGAAGATTTATTCTTAATTTTGAACTAAAAAGAACCAAAATTATGGAAACACTAGCTAGAAAATGCAGAAATATAATAATAAATCTCTTTATATCCTTTCAGTACGGGAAATTGTTTGAATGGTGTTGGAGAATTTTGATGCTAATCTTGATTAGCATAGTAAAAAAATTTGATGTTAAAATAGGTATCGCTAATTTTTTTTGCATTGAATTTTTTGTCAGATAACGTAGCCAAAATCTATCACTAAAAATTTACATTGCAATTATCGGTCACGCTAGAGTAATGACACATGTGTGTCAAAATAGGTTGACACAAATTAGTATCACCCTGCTTCGACCCTATTGCATTGTTTTAATGTCGGTATGTATTGATTGATGGATTTAGATTTTAGCATCGAAATATTCCGACACAGCCTGTATGAAACAAAAAAAAGAGTAAAATGATCAAATTTTCACACACCTACAAATAACAACCACAAGCAACGTGAGAAGATAAGAAATCTCCAACATAATTTCATATACCAAATTGGATTAAATATAAATAGATTATACTGTTAAAAGTTCTCAACATAAGAGAATCAAGGCTTGATTAAGTGAAAATAAAAAAATATATACAATCAACCCCTATGTCGAGGGAACAAATCAAACAGAAAATAAAATCCTAATTTTCCTCACTAACATCTAGGGCTATCAAAACGGCTCGTTGTTCACGAACAGCTCGTGTTCGGCTCGTTAATTTTGTTCGATAAGTTAACGAACAAACAAATATGTGTTCGTTAATGTTCGGCTTATTTTGGATCTAAATACTATTCATCAAGTTTATATGTATAAGTAGTATTTTAAAAAAATCTAATTGACTACAGGGCTACAAAGTATTTTAAAAAGGCTACATATTGATTAAGAAAATAGAATAAAAATTATTAAATTAGATTCAAATACTGATTTAAAACTTGTCCAATCCCAAAAATCTCATGAATAAATTTTAAATCTTGTTCAAACTCTTATTATTTTATGACGATATGATTAGGGTTGTTCAAAAGACTCTTTGTTCGTGAACAACTCGTGTTTGACTCGTTAAGCAAACGAACCGAACATGAACACACTTTGAACACACTTTTTGAGAAATATAAATGAGCCGAACACGAGCTGAGTTTGGTTCGCTCGTGTTCGGCTCATTTACACCCTTACTAACATCATCCTGCTCCCCCTCCTCCTCGGCCGCACTCATATGGCGCTTGCTTCAGGGATCAAGACTCTTCGTCTAACATGCCAAACTATCTACAACAATCTATTGGCCTGTTCGCACATGTCAAAGCTCTTCATTCATCATCATCACATGCCTAGCAAGCTCTTCATGCTAAGCCTATAATGAGCTGTTGGGGCTACCCACAGATGCACAGGAGAGCTTGACCTCAAATGTTATCCTCTTTGCTCATAGGTCATACACTCTTCCCTTCTTCTTCTCCGTCACCGTCATCCACAACTCAAAATCAGACTGAACAGTAGTAAACTACCTACCGTAGCTGTTGGTGGACAATGATAGCTGGCTGGTCATCTCCCTCTATCTCTCCCGAAGCTGATCGTACTCCTCCTACATGACAAAATTTAAACATTAATTTGCAATTAAATATTAATTGTCATATTAATAGCCCCACAATAATAGAAAAATACTTTTTTAAAATTACATTGACATGTCTAGAGTGCTCGGATACCCGTTGATGTGTGTCCGCACACGGATATGTGAGGAAATGTAACTCTACAGTGGATGGCTCTTATTCAAGCTCCTTGACTTATATACATGATCATATAATATAAGAGTCACTTAATTACATTAATTTATAAGCTTATGAGTTTTGAGATGATCATACAAATCTCTGGTATGGCTCTATGTGGGTGATCGAACCTCCAATGTGTAGTGTGACCCCTTTGGCTTCCTCTATCGTTTGTTTCTGTTGTCTGCCTCTTGATCTAGTATTTTGGAGACGCCCATGCTCAATTCAACTAAGCCCAAACTTCCTCACCAACCCACGAGGGCCTCTGGCCTTTCTTCTGCATTGTAGTAAACTTGTCCTCGAGCCTATGCCTAACATGAATCTCACATATTGTATTGATCTACTGGTGATGTTCCAACGACTAGTGAAAAGACCTGTGCAAATTAGAAATTATATAAGTTGGATTAGAATTAAAAGATAGAAATTAGAATTCAATTTTAAATTAACATATCATATCTCAAAGTCTGTAGTCGCAATTAGGATCTGCTTCCATGTAAGAAATGGTTTATCATACCTACTACGGATGATCTCTGTGATCCTCATCACAGACGGCTTAGAAGGGTAGAACCTACAAATGAAACATTAGTTACATTATAAAATGTAATGAAATTTAAAACTTCTTCAGTGTACAAAATATATTTGACTTATGAGTCACCCTCCGATACGATATGGACTCTGTTGGTGGGGCAGCCACCTTAGGTGTTAGAGTAGAGATGTTTGGCTCATCGAACAAGGACTCTGGGTGGAAATATGCTGTAGGAGTGGGATGAGGCTCTTATGAGGGACCTAGTGCAAAAGAAGGGGCAACAAAAGTGGTCATCGAAGTGGTTGCACAACTACCGTACTTATCGCTAATGATGAGCTTCTTCAACTTTCAATATGTGTTCCCCAAAGTCCCCTAAATGTTGGTTCTCTCTGGGGGTGAAACACCTATCATTTGCAAAAGGAAAAAAAAATATTTACTAGGATTGGTATGTAATATAAAATACAAAATTAAAATGAGAACAATACAAAATGCCAACACAAAACATGTCGTAACCATGAAAGAAGGTGTAGAAACTAAACATCTAAGTATACAATTTATTCAGTTTCTTTCGATGATTCTTCCACAACCTCATCATCATTTTCATTTGTATGGGCTTCTTCATGAAGCCCTTTGGCATCCTCTAGGTATAACTCCTTATGCAAGGAGCTAAGCTGAATATAAAAATCATACATTACTGGCTCTTGGTAAATATGTTCGATCATATTATGCATTTCAATAATTTTTCATGATCCATTCCTCAATAAAATAGCCCAATCATGTTTATCCCTTGCTTGACTAGGATATTGAATTTAATAAACCTAACTGGCCTAAAGTCCCAGAATAAATGGGTCATATTTTACATATTTTCTATTCATTTTAACTTCAGTAATATCATGTGCATCTAGGGTTTGTGTTCCCCGAATAAGATCAAATCAATCATAGTTGAACATGTAGATATTGCGTTCAACATAGCCTATAATTTGCAACTCAACTATTTCATTTAATGTGTCTTAATAACTAATCTCGTTATATGTCTGTGTGTTTCCTCTAACATACACACCACAATTACAAGTCTACTTTCCTTCACACCAAGTACTTGTGTGAAATTTGTAACAATTTATTTCAAATATGTGTCATGTCTTGATACTTCAACTAGGCCCACTGATGTGTAGAAAAGAAAGATTAAATTCCTTTATGTTTTTCATTTTTTTATGAATGAAATTGCACTTTAAAGAAAGGAATTTTCATGTTTTACTTGTGGGTACAACAAGTGTTGGAAGTGGAGCAATATGGAGAAGACTTGGAGCAAAGAAGCAAAATGGAGGATTGGCCCCTAAGCGTCGGACCCATGGGCTCCTAGGAGCCAGTCCCTCACCTGACAAACCAAGAAGGTTACACTTAGGTGCCACCCACTTTGTGCCAAGAAGTCGTGACATTGGAGCCTAGGCGTTGCTCCTTTGGGAACCAAGGTGCCCAGGCCATTCTAAGTAAACTAAGAGATTGGTGCCTATGTGCCAGCCATTTGGTGAGTAGGCTCAAGTAACTTCCTGGAGCAATTTTGGTAGCTCAGACTGACTGACGTGGAAAAGCATGAGGACTTGTGCAGGAGGTCATTGGGGACTTTTTTGTTGTTGTACATGAGTTTATAAAATAGAGGTATTTTTGTTGTTGAAGAATGAATGCCAGTTGGTCTAGAACTGGTCAATTTAAGGAATTTGATATGAGTTTGTAGCTTGTTGTAGAACCTTCTCCTTCTTCTTCTAGGATAAAGGATAGGGAGATCCTTCAAGAGTAGTATCCAGGAGTCAAGATGAGCATTGGTGGAACATCTTCAGGTCATTATAAAGAAGAAGAAGATATGTTTATTGTGTCTTTCTTATTGTATTTTTGTTGCAAATATTTGGATAGTGGAATTCTCTTGTTTTAATTATTTAGTGTGTTGCTTCTTTCATGTTTTTTACCCTTTACCTTACCTTGTGATGAATAAGTAGGATGTGTAGGAGTGAAAAATATTTTTCAAATTATTTTCTTAATTAGTTAATGTGATGATTAACCTTAAAATCTTCATTTAATATTCATTCTAGCCAAATGAAATGTTAAAATATGTTTCGAACTATAATGACTCGAGAGAGATATGGTGGAATCAATTATGTTAATCACGTTGAACTGTGGAGTATAGGTGGATATACTTCTTAGGGAGATGTAATTGTTAGGAAAATATTCTTTAACTGGTTTAAAATGGGATTTAACAAGTTAAAGTCATTTTAACCAATCTTCTTTATGCAGTCAAAAGAGGGTAATGAAGAGAGTTGTTTCTATTTGTCACTAGCCAAATTTACAATTAACACTTTACATTTCCAACACTCCACTTACATCATTATAAGGGAGGGTAGCTTTAGAACCTAATCTTCACTAACCCAACACCTAGTTAAGTAGGAATTATGCAGGATTTTAACTTTACATTCGCTTTAGATACTATAGGATTAGTTTTTAAGACTTTAATCCAATCTAAATTACAGTCTATGAACAAAACTAGTAGGCTAGAATTTTTTCTAAGTCTAATTCCCTCATTCCTTATGGGATCAAGATTTCAGACTTAAAAGCCATATATACTGATACGACACGTGCACTTGCGTGAGCCCCCAGAGTCTAGTTACACTTGGAAGCAGTACAAAGTTTTTGGTGTCATTATTGGGGAATGACAGTGTATTTAACTTAAGAGAATTTTAGTTGACCTCTAGGTCTTAGACTTGGAAAAATTTTTTACTTGTGTTTAATTTATTTTTACTTTTTATGAAAAAAGAAGAAAAGTCAAAAATATTTGTACCTATAAAATTCTCTAGTTTGTGTATGCATAGTGTTTGGCCTACGAGACTTGCACCATACAATTTTCAGCTAGAGAGGACTATTAAGAAAATTAGAAAACCAAAGAGACTTGAATAAATCATAGGAGAAATGGCAAACGACCCACCTAACAACCCAACAACTCAGGAATCAACCTATGAACTAATTCATGATTCACATAGACCATTAAGAGACTATGCTAACCCAACAATAGATAAAATTCACTTAAGCATTCAAACCCCTATTATATAAGCTAACACATTCAAAATGAAATCTTTTGTCATCCAAATGGTCTTTAGGAAAATTAGTTTGGAGGAACCCTAACTGAAGATCCTAACTTACACTTAGTGAATTTCTTAGAACTCTGTGCTACATTTCACTATAACTATGCATCAATAACATTATTAAGCTTAGGATTTTCCCTTTCTCCTTGAGGAATAAAGCCAAAATGCGGTTAAATTCATTAACACCTGGATGAATTGGGATATGGAGTGACTTAGCCCATAAATTCCTAGCTAAGTATTTCTCGCCTTCAAAAACAGCTAAATTGAGGAATGATATCACTTCATTTTGTCAATATGAAGGTGAGTTAACTTATGAAGCTTGAGAATGATTCAAGTAACTTCTTAAGAAGAACCCCTATCATGCACTTCTTGATTGATTGATAATTCAGACTTTTTATAATGATTTAGTATGATATCTTAGGTTTATTGTAAATGTTGCCGCTGGTGGGTCGCTTATGTCAAAACCATTTGATGAAGCCTATTGTTTAATTACGGAGATGGCTACCAACAACTTTCAATGACCTTCTGAGAGTGTGAACCCCAGAAAGGTAGCAATTGTACATGACACATATATGCTTTCAATTTAACTTCTCAGGTAGCTATAATTTCTAGAAAGTTAGATCAGATTGGGATGGACCAACCTCAAGGATTCTAAGTGATTAAGGAAAATTCATTCAGATAATTTTTTAACACTAAAACTTCATCATTTGAGACTCCAAATGCAATTAACAATAGGGTGAACAACCCATATTCCCGTATTCTAACTATTACAATCCCATTTAGAAGAATCACCCTAACTTTAGTTGGAATAACAATCAAGGTGTAGAAAACCAATAATGGGGGGGGGGGGGTAATAATAAACCTACAGTTTTTAGGAATTAGAACAATCACGGTACTTTGAACCTGAGACCATCTTATCCTCCAATATTTAATGTTAACCCACAATTAAAAGAGAAGAAATTATCTTTGGAAGAAGTTGTTTTTTTTAAATGGGAAATCTGTTACAAAGCCAAGGTGCATTTGTTAAGAACATGGAGAACTAATTGGGACATATTGTGAACTCACTTAGCAGTTATTTCTAATAAAATCTTCCTAGTAACATTGAGATTAACCATCAAGAGAAGAGTAGTAAGCACGTAAAGGCTGCTAGGTTGAGGAGTGGACGAGAGTTAGAGGACATGATCTAAAAATATTATGAGGTGGAGAAAGATAACAGGGAACCTAAACAACTTATGGAATACTTTTCTAAGGATTTAAGAAGATTAGTTTCAACCACTAGGATTAACATAAAAAGAACACCACCACCATTTCCTCAGAGACCCCAGAAATAATAAGCGGATTAACAATTTTCACGATTCTTAGAAGTTTTCAAGAAATTAGCCATTAAATTTTTTTTTATTGAGGCTCTAGATTAGATGCCCAACTAAGTAAAATTCATGAAGGATATACTCACCAAGAAGAGGAACTTTAGAGATTATGAGACTGTGACACTCCGTGAGGAGTGTAGTGCTATCATTTAGAAGAAGCTTCCTCAGAAGCTTAAGGATCCTGAGAGTTTCACTATTCTATGTGCAATTGAAGAAAAGTTCTATGGGAAAACTTTATGTGATTTGGGTTCTAGTATTTACCTTATGTCATTGTATATTTTTAAGAGATTAGGATTAGGAGAGGTGGTCCTACTAGTGTAATCTTTCAACTCGCTAATCTATCGATCACTTATCCGAGGGGGGTTATAGAGGGCATTTTAGTGAAGCTGAAAAAAATCATCTTCTCTGTTGACTTCATTGTACTATTATGAAGGAAGATGACTTGACCCGCAATTACACAGTAATTTCGCTTGCAAAAGAAGGTCCAAAACTTGATCCAATTTATATTTAGTGGCTAGTTGCAAAATCGATATGTTATAAATTTTAGAATTTTTTATTAATAGTTTACACTCTAGGGGTACTATGCAAATATACATATTGTTTCAAGTAATATAGGGCTTTTTTTAATGACCTCAGTATTCATCCCACAGAGAAGCGAGGTAAGAAATTTTATATTCTAATTCTAGTCTACTACTATTAGGTCATAGTTTAGAATTTTTAAAAAGTTTGGTATTTCTAAATTCACTAATCAACACTAAAATTAAAATTAACTAAATTAAATAAAAAATAAATCTAAGGAGATTGGTTAAATTTTGGAATGTTTTTATATAAATTAAAATTCCCTTCCCCTTGCGACTAGATCATAATCAACGCAGAAATCAAATGTCTAAAGGTTAAAATGAGGTTTTTTGACAAATAAGAGCATACATATTATTTACCCTCTCCCAAGTGCATAAAGAACATTAACTAATCTAAAGTAAGTTTCATATTATATGGTAGTGCTTAGTAGATTCTTGCCTCTCACTTCTGGATTACCCACTGTGCCCTCTCTATAAGACCTACCAGTGAATTCAGGTTCCAACATTAGACCAAATTGGTAAAGAATCTAGCTTGTCACCCTAGAAACACTAAATCTACGCCTATTAAAATTTATCTCCCTATCTATTTGCACTCTACCTAGATTGTGGTCGCCTTCCTCGTAAAACCAGTGTGTTACTCATAAGTTTAGGGAAATCATAGTCTTCCCAGGTCATTATGTTTCACAACACATTTTAACCTCACAAATGGATAATTTTCAAAGTAAATTAAGAACTAGTGAAAATACCATCACAAATTTGAAATAAAAGAAATTTTCAAACCATTCAAATCCCACACATAATTAAATCTCATCACAAGGAGAAGAGTAAGGAAAACTACTCACTAAGCATGGAGAAAACACAACTGAAACCTTCATTTAAATCAAATAAAATTCACTAGAAAAGTGTTTAAAATAATTATAAGATAATAAAAAATATAATACTTAGCTTTTCCCTTTGAAAGAAAGATGAAAATCATTCCAACAAAGTCTCCTGCTGATCCCCACAAAGTTCCTACAATTCCTTTCAAATATCTCTCAAAATCCTTCACCAATCTCTCCAGAAAAGGTATAAATCTATATCTCCAACTTTTATGTACGACCTTTGGATGTTCATGGAGTTTCCAAGAGTTTCAAATGCAAAAAGGTGCCTTCCCAAGTTCCAAAAGGTTCTTAAAACTCCTTGGGGCATCTAGATGTTGTTCATAACTATCTCTAGCACCTAGGAGCCAAAATGGGCACCTAGGCACCATTTTCTGGGCAATACTGGTGCCTAAGCATCGTTTTCTAAGTGATATTGGCGCCTAAGCGCCACCCTGTTAGAAGCACCCCCAAAAATGCTCCATTTTACTCGTCTTCACCCTATTCAGCTCTAAACCGCTCCAAGTGTTATACCTATAAGATAACCATGAAAATAACATTTCTTTCAAGTGTAATTTTATTTTAAAATATGTGATAAATGTAAAGGACATTGAGCATAGAAAGACATAACAAAATGTGTTAGGTCAGAATTTTCTTCCTAGCTCAATTTAACTCTAAATTGCACCATTTTCTCTCCAATTTCTCCAAAACTCCATACCAACAACAAAAAATATGCAAAATAACTTCCTTTAAAGTGCAATATCATTAAAAATAAGCTTGAAATGTATATATAAAATAGGTAATTTTAAGGCATGTCAGAAGGTAAGGAGATCCCCATCATACTAGGCATAACTTTCCTTACCACTGGTTGTGCTATGATTGATGTATAAAAGGGAGAGTTAACAATAAAAGTAAATGATTAGAGGCTAACATTCAAATTGTTAAAATTCATGAAATTCTCTTCTAATTGTAATGATGAATCCTCCTGTAGGATGTATATCATAGATCATTTGTTAAGCCATCAATTCCGAGAATGTTGTGAAGTTAAACCATTGGAGCAGATTTTGCTCAAAGATGAAATGACAGATATTAAGGATGAATCTGCTTTATTAGTTAAAGCAAGATTAGTTAGGGAGAAGTTTTAGATACCTGATAAAATAGAAAATTGTAAACCTCTTGTTCCTTCTCTTGAGGAACCCCTTGAACTTGAGTTCAAGGTGCTTCCCAATTAATTAATGTATGCTTATTTGGAAAAGTCATCAACATTACCGATAATTATATCCTTAGATTTTACTAGTTCATAAGAGGAACAACCTATGAAAATTCTGAGGAGTTTTAAGAAAGTGTTTGAATGGTCCATAGCAGACATAAAAGAGATTAGTCCTTCTTTATGTTTGCATATGATCGCATGGAAGAAAATCGTATGCCCAAGAGAGATCCTCAAAGGAGATTAAATCCTATTATGAAAGAAGTTGTAAAGAAAGAAATTTTGAATTGGTTGGATGCAATTATTATCAATATTATATTAGACAGTGCCTGGGTTAGCCCCATCCATTATGTAACAAATAAAGGAGGAGCGACTGTATCAATAAATGAAAATAATAAATTAATCCCCACTAGACATATCATTGGATGACATATATGTATTGATTACAGGAAACTAAATGCAGCCACTAGGAAAGATCACTTTACTTAACCTTTTTTCTGGATAAGATGTTGGATAGGCTAGCTAACCACCCATATTTCTTCTTTCTAGATTGGTATTCTTGGTATCAGCAAATCCTTATTTCTCTAGAGGATCAGCTAAGATTGATATGGATTAAAACATGCTTAACTACCTTTATTTTTTGGACCTATTTATGAATGAAACTGTACTTTAAAGAAGGTTATTTTTTTTCATGCAGGTCCCACATGTAGTAGAAGTGGAACGAAGTTAAGAAGAATCGGAGTAAAGAGGAGGTGACATGAGCTAAGGGAAGACCAAGTGACTAGCGCCTAGGCACCAACCTTTGGGCGTCAAGGCACTGCATCCAAGTGCCTTGGTGCTACCTACTTGGGTGCATAAGTGTCAGTCCTATCCGAGTAGACAGAGAGATTGGCTCTTACATGTCAACAACTGTTGAAGTAGTTTTTAGAAGACGATGTACACAACCCAAGGAGTTAAGCAGTGGATATATGTGCTTCCTTAGACTGGTGAGAAGAAAGGAAGATAGAAGGAAGACTTCTAAACATCAGGGAAGAAGTCTAAGGATATTTAAGGGTTGGAGTCTTGTGATTGGATAGTTTTATTAGTTGTTTATTGAGAGTTTGGAGAGGGATTGAAGAGTGATTGTGTAAGGGAGATACTCAGCATTGTAGGAGGCATTTGGGGATCCTTTGTGGAGGAGTCTTCATCACTTTTTTACAGAGGAAAAGCTAATTATTATGTTCTATTTTATATTGCAGTGTTTGTAAACTTATTTCTAGTGGACAAATAAGGTTATACCACATGTTATATTAAAATAATTTTTAAAAATATATTTTATTTAGGACAAATAAGGTTCATTTTTTTTTTAAATTTTTTCCTTCCCCAAACTTAAATTTAAAATTAGTTTAAAATAGTTCAGTTTATAATAAGCATGAAGAAAGAGAAAAAGTTAAAATTTCTAAGCACGAGAACAGTGCAGGTACAATAAAAATTAGGTGCTGAGTAGTAGACAATTTAAATTAAAATAGGTATATCATGAAAAGCTTGCAAATACAAAACTCTACTCTAACACATATTCAACTCTACATAAAAGTGTAGCAAAAAATAGTAGTGATAAAGCAGAATTACATCAAGCAATCCTACATAGTCATACATCAGAAGTCCAAACATAGGAAATAATAAATAGATCTATGACAGAAAAGTACGAAAGCCTAGTCATCTCTTTCAACATCATCATCATCATCTAAATCAAATGATATATCTTCATCCATAGATTTCCGGCCTGCATAAGGAGTAAATCAAGGGCAAGTAGGAAACTCAACTGATTGGTCTTTCTTCATGAATTTCAATAATGCTTCATCATAATCAGCATCATAATCACTTTTTCTCCGAACATAATATGTCATGTGATGAAATTTATTTTCATATCCTCCAAACAAAACTGCATAAAAAACATATCATTCTGGTGTTCCAAATATCACTCAACACATCCCAGAAACTAGATGGAGGCTGAGTAGCAATGGAAGTAGAAGGTCTAGAAGTAGAAGACCTAGAAGTAGTAGTAGTTGGTTCATCATGAGATCTATCTCTAATTCATCCATATACATCTATATTGGCCTTCCCAATGGGTTTAAGTGGCTTCAAATGATCCTTCCAATGTTCAAACTTTACTCCAGAGTCTTTACAAATAGTAAATATCAAAGATGGAAATCCAAGACTTGAAGTAGTACTAGCACTTGCAGAAGAACTAATAGTCTTATAAATAAGGGAGCCAACATCTATTGGTTTCATCTCATGAGTGTAGTAGTTTAATATGGTTCTTTCTCTTGTTACCTAACTTAAATGATTTGAAGGAAGGAGGCGAGCATAAATAAAATAATGCCAAGTCTTGGAGGTGCCATCGAGCTTGGAAGAAGAAAATTTACCTTATGATCATTCCAAGTCTTCCAGGCTCCAAGTCCATCAATCAAATATACAATGATCTGATCTAAATCTACTTCAGATGGAGTGTACTCTGAATTGAAATAATCAGTAGCAGGTGGTAGACCATATACCACATTGATATGCTAGCAGTGAACCCCACTCCTCTTCCATGAACAAAGACCTCGCATCATCTGCTTTAGGTATATTTGCATAAAACTCTCGTACAACAAAGATGACGACAATATAAATAAAATAACAGAAGTTTTCCCATTTCCGAGCCAAAATAAAAATTTTAATAGCTCCACCCGTTCAGTAGTAAACTTTCTTGATGATGAAAATTTATTGCAACGAATTTGTTCGTTTATATTGACAAATTTGGCATTGCAAAAGTTTCCTTTCCATTTCCCGTCTTGTCTTAGGAGTCATCTAAAAATTTGAAGAAAAATTTTAACAAATTTTAAAATTAAGATAAAAGGCTTCCTACAAGCTTTTTCAAACAAACAAAGCTTTAAATCCATGGATTTTTCACCACTTAATCAAAGAATTTTTGCAAATTTTAGTCTTCACATAATGTATGAAAAATCTATCGTGAAATCATAAAATAACTATGTCAAAATGTAGATCTAACCTTCAGAATATGAAATCTGGTGGTTTTGAACCAAGAGACTTGAAAATCAGAGCTCTAAGAAGTACTCTAGGGCATGTTTTTTTTTGCAAAAAAGAGGAAGAAGATGGAGCTTAGGCATAAAAAATGGAGTGGGTTTTGTTTAATATGCAAAATTTTTGAGTTTCGGCCGGTTCAGTTGAACTGGCACCTAAGCACTAGATTCGGCGCTTAGGCGCCAAGTTGTACAAATGTCTGGCGCATATGTGCCAGTCCCAAAATTTTTCTTTTCTTTGATTTTAAGTGTAACACAACATGACAAGGATCTTTAAACTAAAATTTCACATTAATTTAATACACACTATTTGTTTATGATCTCCTAAACATCTTCTATCTTCTAATAAAAACTCTTAAGTTGAGATTAAATCACCATTCTAACACATGATTTCCACAACACAAATATTCATTAATATCCACCAAGTGAAAATTTCCACAACACAAATATTCATTAATATCCACCAAGTGACAATACAACTGACACTAAAAAAATTAAGAAAACTAGAAATTAAGAACACTCAACAACAAAATCAACTACAAGATTAAGTAGCACACACAAACCATCCATTACTAAAGTCGACATAAACATAAACACATAAGCACTAGAATCCTTCCAATGATTAGCCCTTGTTGACCTCATTCTCATCACCCTACTTAAATGCTTTGAAGAAAGGAGTACGAGGAAATTCCATGGTCATGTTTTTATTAATCTAATTGTTCTTGCAATACATAGTTACCTGATAATTTTGATAGCACGCCATGTGATTGAATTGGAGTTTCATCTACCACTCTAAATGCTCATACTGATGATATATTTCATGCAACTTGTTGTGCAAATTTGACTGCTCCTCTTCAATCTTTCTCAATTTGCTTGTTATCCTTTTCAAACTCAGTGCTAGAAACCCATTGAAATAGGTTTGGGCATCGTTATGCACAAACTTATCTCCAATGTCCATATCATTATTTCTACTCTCCATGGAAGCAAGTGAATGGATGCAAGATCTAAAATTCTCGCTATATTTCTTCTCTTTGGTCTAATTTTTGAAGGTCTGTAGATTGGGAATGAAGGTAAGGCAGTTTAAAAGGAAAGAAATTGAGAAAACTACTTGGGAGCAGTTTTCCCCATGTTCAGAAACTGTGGCGCCTGATTTTGGCACCTAGTCGCCAGCTTCACAGGACTCTTGAGCTTAAGCGCCACTGTCCTAGTGAACACCAATTCGTCTATCATCGAATTTCTTCAATTTTCAATCATGTTTAATACCTTAAATAGTGTTTAAAAATGCTACTATAGCAAAGGATGGTCACGATAATACATCAATAACAAACATAAATCAAATCACACAAATAAATTATGAGTTCTCCCACAAAGCGTTTGGTTTAACATCGTCAACCCGATGTATCCAAATGTTTTACTCAGACTGACCCAACATCAAAGTTTCTTTATAATAGAGCTAATTTTTTCCAATGTAATGTTTCAACCTATGTCCATTTACTTTAGCTATACGTTCAATTTTTGGATCTTTAACATCAACAACCCCACAAGAATATTCTTTATCCACCTGGACTTAAGTTTTCCAGGAAATAGTTTCAATCAAGTATTGTATAATAAAACTTCTTATCCATCCTCAAAATTCTTTCTTAAAATCTTTCAATCATGCCAAATTTTCTTATTTTCTTTATAAAGATTTATTCCTAATTTCCTCAAGCTCGTTTAATTGCAATAACCGTTTTTCTCCAGTATCGTTTAAATTATAATTAAATTATTTTATTGCCAGTAAACTTTATGATCTAACTAAACTGACAAATGACAAGTTTTTCCAAATATGGGCATATATGGTGACATTTCTATAGAAGTTATCTTCTATTAAAATTTTGTGCATATAGATTGAAGGATTGATTTATTTAATATCAGCTAATATCCAAGAATTTTTTTTTTAATTTCTTAATGTCTCTAATAATTTTTCTTCTTGATCGTTAACTCTAAAGATATTATCACAGGTAAATTTGATGAATTTCCTAAGAATGCATACTTTAAATGTGTAGGAAGTACTTTCATCTCAACTTTAAGAGCTTTTTCAATTGAAGGGATAAGAGATTTACTATTTTTAGTAGTATTCAAAATCTCAAAGTTTTCCTGAACATAACTAGTATCCTCAACATTTATCTCTAAAGATTTTTCTTCAAAATCACTTTCAATTTTACTATCTATTCCTTCCTGATCTAATATCACTTCATCTTGTTTCTCAGAAATGACTTCACAATTTTCTTGGTAATGTTTAACAATCATGTAATCAATAATATCCATCCTATAACATTTTTCTTTAATATGGTACCTCATTGACTTTAGAACATTAAATGTTACTTTCTGGTCATTAACTCTCATTTCAACTCTCCTTTATGCACATCAATTATAGCACGTCCAGTAGCAAGAAATGGTCTCCCCAAAATAATAGGAATTTCTTTTCTTCTTCCATGTCTAGCACAATGAAATCCGCAGGTAAGATAAATTTATCTACCTTAACAAGTACATCTTCTATAATCCATTTAGGATAAGTGATAGATTGATCAGCTAATTGAAGTGTTATAATAGTGGGAGAAATCTCTCCTAAGACTAACCTTTTAAAAGTGGATAAAAGCATGAGATTAATGCTAGCTCCTAAATCTTATAAAGGTTTTCCATATATTTTTTCTTCAATCGCACAGGGTATAATGAAGCTGACGAAGCTTCTTTTGAATTATTGCATGACATTCTTCACTAAGTGCAACAGTCTCATAAGCTTCAAAGTTTCTCTTCTTGTTTAATATATCTTTCATAAATTTTGCATTACTCGGCATTTGTTCCAAAGTTTTTGCAAAGGGAATATTAATTGTAACCTTTTTAAATATCTCAAAAAATTTTGAAAATTATTGATCAAGCTTTTTGCTGTCTTAATCTTTGAGGAAATGGAGGTGATGGTCTTTCTAATTGTTTTTTAGTTTGAGAGACAGATGTTTTGTTATCTTTAGAAATAGTTTCTTTAAGTTTTTTAAGTTTCTTCAATCTCTCTCTCAACTTTAATGTCTTTTGAGTTACAACTTTTAATTCCTTTCCACTCCTATGTTGAATAGCTTTAGTTTGTTCTTGTTCCGTTCCTTTGTCTTTCATATTTATTTCAACATTACTAGGAAGTGTTCTTTGGGGTCTCTTGCTAAGTGCGTATCCAATTTGTCCCATTCGATTCTCAATATTTCTTATTGTAGCACTTTGAATTTACATTTGATTACCCATTTGTAAATCTATTTCTTCTATTGACAATTTCTTTTCATTAAAATGTTGGTTATTAAAGCAAGGAGGATAAGAAGGTCGATAGTTAGAACTACCATGATTGATCCCTTAAGGTAGAATGTGAGCCCCTTAGCGTTTCTCCTTATTGTAGCAGGTATTTTTTAGGTTGCATAACTCAGTTGGATCTCATGATTGAGTGTGAATCTCAGCAGTTCTCCTCCTAATATGATCATTTCATACAATATTTGGGTTGGATGCAAGTCCCTCAGCATTCCCCATTTGGGTGTCTCACTCAACGGGAACCACAACATATGCTTGGTCGGTTTCTTACAAGGAGACAAAATAGATGACTCGGATTACCTGAGATAACCCAACCTTCTTACCTCGCGAATGCCTTAAGGTAGAATGTGAGCCCCTTTACATTTCTCTTTATTGTAGCAGGTGTTTGAGGTCACATGCCTCGGTCATATCTCAGGATCCAATGTGAATCCTAGTGTTTTCCCTCCTGATATGATCACTTCCTACATCATTTGAGTTGCATATGAGTCTTTTGGGAATATCTCCTCTACTTTAAGATGGTTGACTTGAGTCGCATGAGATGACCGGGCCTTCCCAACTATTTATACTATTCATTCATTGAACTAGTCATGATTTTAGTCAGAATACACCGGTCTCCTCAGCCTTCTGACTGGATTAGGGTGTTTCACTCGATGGGAACCACAGCAAATGCTTGATCAGTTTCTTATGAGACGACATATCAGATGACTCAGGTTACATGAGATAACTCAGCCTTCTTATCTCGTGTACCCCTTAAGGAAGGATATAAGCCCCTTGGCATTCCTCCTTATTATTGTAGGTATTTTAAGCATTACGCTTCGTCCACCCTTGAGTCACACCTCTATGGCCTCTGAACTCACCCTTAGGTCACACCTTTATGGCCTCTGGACCTATTCTGTTAATTTTTTAGTAATATTTTATTTAATTAATTTTTTTATAAATTTTAGACAATTAGCTAGAAAATTATGCACAATCATTTAAATAAATTTCACATTTTTTCCTATAGTCCTCTGACCACAAGGAAACTAACAAAATAATCCTCATATTTTTCTAATTAATATTTTAATTTATATAATTAATTTAATAAAAAATGGCCACTAGACTTTAGAATTAGGGTTTCAGAGCTATAAGTGTCATCTGATCTTGGAAAACTTAGGAGACATCCTCACTGTCATGAGAAATCAACCTCTCAAGTTCCAAGCCATGGTGATTAATATTTACTTAGTTAAAGTTAAAATAGTCCACTGAGTATTTAATTAATTAAAAATCAAAGACATCTCAATAATTTTAATTTTTATTCCACATTGTTCTCCTCTATTCACTAAGCAAATGGGGTTTTTTAATTTATTTTTATAATTTTTCTACACCAAGTTATGAATTTTTGAAGTTTCAGTATTTAATTAAATAAAAAATACCCTTAATTTTTTACTTATCCACAAGGTAGCCACCTGATCATAGGCAGCTCTAATGCCCCACGCGGTGCACTTCCATTCGACGTAGCCTTCTGCATCAACTACCACACAGAATGTGCTTTATGAACCATCTCCTCATTCTAATCCTTCTCCGTTGTTGGATTATTACAAGCATGAATGAACGACATCCGTTCATCATCCTTATTTGTTCTAAACCAAGAGTCATCCACACTAAAACTCTTCAACCTCACTCGATACTTAGCCAAATCACTCATGGTTTGTTCTTATATCTTCATCTAGTTGATACAAACACTTCCATATGGCTAGATACTTTTGAAATTAACATTCTCTTCATAATTGATGAAACTGAGCACAATTTTAGGTTTTGTGATCTATACTTTAGCCCAAGTGGTGAGGCCTTGATTGGGTTGGTTGTAAACATTTGTTGTGACTCCATGAAGCTCTTCCAAGTGCTAATTTGAGCTGAGGTTTAACCTAGGCAAGAGTTTGCTCAAGTGATGATGCGACATTGGTCTAGAAGTGGGTTAGAGTGCTCAACAAAGGGGATTTTGATGGGGAACTTCCTCATTTGATATGAGGAAGCTTTTAAGTGGTTTAATTTAAGCTTTGGTGGAGTTTAATGGGTGACAAAAAAAACCTTGGATTTTGAACTCAAACATGAGCTCAGGCAGTGGGTTTTAATGGGGGAAAATTGTTGGATTGATCTTAGGAAGACTCAGGGAAGCCCTATGAGCAAATCTAGAGGCATCTCTCCAAGCAAATGAAAGAACCCTCCTCTTGGCTATGGAAGGGGGAGTTTAAATAGAGGGGGAATTAGGGCATAATTGGACAAGCCAGAGGGTGGAGAAGGGAGCTTAGGCGGAGGGCTGAACGACGCCAATGACCAATGGAAGTGAGCCACTTGGGATGGGTGTAATGGGGTTCAAAAAAATGGGGAAGGTCTCTCAGTTTTCAGTTTTCTAGCCACTAAGCCGACCGACCAGGCCAAGGGAGGTGGCTAGCTAGCTCAGAGAACTAAGGACGAGGTTTAATGGTGATTAGGATGGGGATTTAGTCACTTTAGGTCAATCTCAAGTGACTTGACCAAAAATGGGAAGGAATCCCATAAGTCATGGGACCCTTGGTCCATGGTACCTCTAAGGTGAGTCAAGAGCATTTAGTGTGGTTCTTAGGCTCCAATTGGCAGCTGAGGTGGTTCGAGATGGGCTAAAAAATGTGACTTCAAGTGGGTTTAAGGTTTAGTTTCAAAATTGGGTATTTGGCTTGGACTTGGGTATGAGCTTTGCTAGAGCTTGGATCTAGCCCAATTAAATGATCAATTTGGTTTAAAACATTGTCCCAATGCATTTGGGAATCAATTGGGTTGAAGATTGAGGGGTTATGAAGTTCAATTTGGAGGATTTTGGACTTTGGGACAAAATTAAGGATTTTGATTTAAGTTGGATTTGTGTTAGGCTTTAGGCTATGCCAAGACCATTTAAGGTTTCATTTGTTCTAAAAGGATATTATGAAGAGTTTAGAATCAAGAATTGAGAAAATTGGATAGGCTAGGGGTTTAATTTAGTGGAAATTTAGCTTAAGGTCAAATTGGTGCTTAAAATTGGGCTTGGAATTTGGGTTTGAAATTGAGTTCAATTGGGCTTGAATTTAGTTTCAATCGGACTTATACATGATAAAATTGAGTTTATATTTAAAATTGGGGAATTTTAAAATCAATTTGGTGGAAATTGGGGGTGATTTGGGGTACTTGGGCCTTAAAGGGCAAAATTGGGGTTTTGGTAAAATTGGTCAAATTTGATTTCATGAGTGCTCAAGATTGGTTTTGGAAGTGTTTGGAATGATTTTGAAGGTTTTTGGAAAATTTGGGCCACCAAGGGCATTTTGGTAATTTTGGGAGTATTTTTTAAATTTTGAAAATTTTGGGGTGTTTTGGGTTGTTTTGGGCAATTTGAGTGGTTTAAAAGGGTTTGAGATGATTTTCGGATAAAGTTAGGTAATTTGGGTAATTATTTTAAAACTTAGGGTTTCAGGGACAATTTTATAATTTTGAGAAAGTTTGGAGGCAAAAGGCCAAAATTGGATAATTGGGTAGAATTAGAACCAATTGAAGTTGCTAGTCATAAAATTACTACTATGGTGTCATGAGACCAAAGGAGTTCCCATTTTGGATCCTCCACTTGTTGGTCTTAGCCAAACCCTAGCCTAGGGCTAAAGGTTTGGGGGACCATCCACATGAGTTTCCAAGAGAATGGGGGAACCAGGCTACATATGAGTAGATTAGGATTAAGGTTGTGCGTGGAGGTGCGGGGTTCAAGTGTGTGTGTGTAAGATTGGACAAAGCCACACCACCCAAGGTTAACCCTAAGGCCAAACAGTCCTATGGGGACTCTCCTTGAGCTCCATCATATTTGATCCACACACTAAGTGTTATAGGTTATAACCAACAAGTGGAACTTAAATATGAGCAAAGAAGAGTTTTATAATTTCACATTGTGAGGGTTCCTTTACTATTGCCTTAGGATAGTTAACAGGAAAGTCATATGGCTAGACCCTAGGCTTCTAAGGAAGAGACTAGACCTCAACCAAAAGTGAGGTTAATAAATGGACCCCCAATAGGTGTGGTGTGTTGGGTAAGCACACCACACATATTGGCATTGACTGAAGAGATCAACAAACCAACACAAATGCTCAAGACAATAGACTTAGAGTAGAGAAGAATGAAAATGAAAAAGGTTTCCACTGGGGAGTAGGCAGGGACTCCCGCTGGGGCTCAGAAGGTGGATTTTTGGAGACAACCTTCAGGGATACTGACAGTCACAATGAAGATTTGATTTGATTCGACCTCACTTCATTTTAATTTTTAGTTAAAATTTAATTTGATTTGATTTCAAATTTTAAGAAAGAATTTATGAATTAAGAGTGTGTAGAGAGATCGGGTTGAGATGGAAAGCACAGAGACTCGCATCCAACACAAAAGACCAATCGAGGAGAGGGGGTGCTACATTGGGAAGGAAAGCTCCGGGACTCACACCCAATCTAAGAAGTAGAAAAAGTGCTGAGAATGTCATGTTAGGAAGGAAAGCTCGAGGACTCACATCCATCCTAAGAGCTGACGAAAAGGGATTAGGACAGAGGCTTATCCTGAGGGAGTAAAACAGAGGTCTATCCCAAGTGTTAAGATGGGAGTAGGATGGAAGCATATCTCAAGGGGGTAGAACAGAGGTCTACCATCCTAAGTGTTAAGATGAGAATAAGACGGAGGCTTATCCTGAGAGGGTAGAATGGAGGTCTACCATTTTGTGTGTTGAGATGGGAATAGGGTGGAGGCCTATCCCAAGGAAGTAGAACAGAGGTCTACAATCTTGAGTGCTGAGATGGGAGTAGAATAGAGGTATATCTCGAGAGAGTAGAATGAAGGTCTATCATCCCGAGTGCTGAAATGGGAGTAGGATGGAGGCCTATCCCGAGGGAGTAGTCCTATCCTGAGGGAGTAGAATGGAGGTCTACAATTCTGAGTGATAAGGTGGGAGTAGGATGGAGGTCTATCCTGAGAGAGTAGAATAGAGTTCTACAATCCCGAGTGCTGAGGGGAGTAGGAAGGAGGCCTATCCTGAGGGAGTATGAAGGTCTACACTTCTGAGTGCTGAGATGGGATTAGGACAGAGGCCTATCCCGAGCGAGTATAACAGAGTTCTACAATCATGAGTGCTGAGATGGGAGTAGATCAGAGGCCTATCCCAAGAAAGTAGAACAAAGGTCTACAATCCCGTGTGCTGAGATGGGAGTAGGATGGAGGCTTATCCCAGGAGTAGAACAGAGGTCTACAATTTGGAGTGCTGAGATGCGAGTAGGATTGAGGCCTATCCTGAGGGAGTAGAATGGAGGTTTATTATCTCAAGTGCAGAGGAGGTTTTGGCAATTGCGAAGATCGTGAAGGATTTTGTGAAGTGCAAAAAAATCAAAAAATTTATGGAATTCTATGTAGTGTGTGGAACTTTATGAAAAGGATATGAAGACTTGTGGAATTGTGCAAATTATGAGTTGTGGGAATTCGTGCTAGGAATGTTGGATGTGAGAGAGATGTGGAGTGCAGAGTTTGTGGATGACTCAAAGTGTGTGAAATACGTGGAGAATTCACTTATCATTTTTGTCATTTTCATTATTATTAAGATTATCTTATTAGATTTCCTTTTATTTTCCTTTGATTTTAAACTTTAATTTTCATTTATTATCAGATTTCTTTGTATTGTTCTTTGTTCATTAAAGTTCGGGACCAACGTATGGTCTTGCGGTTTTTTATCAATCACACAAAAGAGATAAGTCAATAATGTATGATGAAATCTAAAATAAACTTTGTTAAGATCTACTTCAAACATGCAATACAATGAATCATATGTTGGAACTGTCCAAAACAACATGTTGAGTACATCGGTGGAAACTTTAGTATCATATATCATATCCTTTCCGGTATGATACAGTAACAACTGTCTATCTGACCCCTAAAGCAAGCTTGTGATCAAGCTAACCTTCTAAGCCACACTTTAGAACAGGGGTCCTTTCAAGTATACTTAGAGGTACAGCTATCTCACAGCTCATATGGGCGTAGCTCCTCAAACTTTGGATCTGGCTATAATCCGTATGGTATCTTGCTATCATCCATTTTTCTTAAAATCACTGAGAATCTGTGACGTGACACTCCAGGGATGCAATGCTTGGCCAATTCTTCTCCATTTCCTTTCAAACTTAATACTGATCTGACCAGCAGTGGAATCTCGACTGATCCTTAAAACTCTTCATGACCAATGATATCTATCTCCTTCCCAAAGAGAATGTTACTTTTGCGCATTAATTAAACTATACAGAATGGTATGATGAAGTCATGATGATTAATGCAGGGAGGTATGCGGTTTCCTTCTTCATATAAGTTGATGATGAAGTTATTTGGAATACAATCTGTAGGTAGTATACTCCACCTTACCATCCTTTTGATCATCCTATTTTTTGTGGAGGGCATAGAATCTACCTCGTCATATCTTAAAATGCCAAGGGGGGTTCCCTTGTCTATCCTTAACAAAGTTATAACAACATCCACATTGGATGGCGATCCTGCCTTCTCCCCGCATCCACTTCTGCGACTCGAAATACATCTTTCTTTTTAACAAACCGGCTCGGCCGATGTCCCTCAGACCCAAAACACAGTCAAGGAACCTTCTTTCATCATTTTCTAAGAGTACTCCAGTATGTAACTCCAGTCCCTCCAGGATATTGACAATTTTTCCCTAAATTTCTTCATAATATTCAAATTCTCGTTTCTAGACCCTGCTCATTCTTTCCAGCTTTGATGTGGGAATCCTTTGCAAACATCGGGATTGCTGATACACCTAAAAATCACCTACTTTTTCATATATATTTTATGCTTAATTTTAATGATTTTTAATGATATTGCATTTTAAAGGAAGGTACTTTGCATATTTTTTGTTTTAGGTACAAAAAACGGACTTTTGGAGAAAATGAATAAAAAATAGTGCAATTTGGAGTAAAAATGAGCAAGAAAGAAAATTTTGACTTGACTCATTTCACTATGTAATTCTATGCTTAATCTACTTTACATTTCTCACATGTTTTTGAATGAAATTACACTTTAAAGAAATGTTGTTTTCATTCTTAATTGGTAAGATTATCTGTTAGGAGTGAAATGTAACTGAAACGGGGCGAAATAGAGCTGAAATAGAGCTAAACGGAGCAAAATAATGGAATTGCTGCAGGGTGGCACATGATGCACCAAAATCCAAAGAACTGGTGCATGATGCGCTAGAGGCGACTTTTTTGTGGATTAAGGCAGTTCAGGATGAATTTTGAACGAATTTTCAAAGGGAGGCTTGTTTTAAACACCCCTTAGAGTGATTCAATTCATCTAGACACTTCAGAAGGTTCTTTTATGAAGAGACATGTCTCTTAGATCAATTGACATGTCTTTTGAATTCAAAAAGTTGACTTTTAGATAGAATTTTGGAGGGAATTTCGAATTCTTTTTGGATGGAGCTAGCCTTTTATAAAAGAGAGAAAAGTCTAGGGCTTGAAGAGGAGTTTTTGGGGCATGAGTTTTGTGTGTGTGTGTGTGTGTTTGTTTGTGTGTGACGTGAGAAAGAGAGGCAAGGGCTTGTAGATTTTCTTCAAGAATTGTAAGAGGAGAGGGAAGGTGAGAGATTTCTTCTTCATTACACTTCAAGAGAGAATACAGAGTGATTGTAAAGAGAGAAAGACTTGAAGAGAACTTCTAGGGCTTTGCTTAGGAAGGATTGTGAGATAAGTTGTGTTGTTTATTTATTTCATTTTGTAAACTTATTTTTATATATGAAATCTGTGTTTTGTAGTATACTTCTCATGAATTTTAAGTAGTCTTCTATATCATTCTCCCTACTTTGAGATATGATTTTGTAAAGAATTGATTTTATTTTATATGGTTTTAAATGTCAATAATTTGTGATGATTCAAACTTTAATCTTCATTTACATTTTGATTTGGCCAATTAAAATGTTAAAATGTGTTGAGAAACATATGATCCAAAAGGGATATGATTTCTACAACATAGTGAGAATCACATTTGATTCCATGAGAGAAGATTTCATCCATGGGATTGAGTGCAAATAAATATGGAGATATACTTTGTTGGATGCAGAATTGGAGATTTTAAGGTGAAAAATTAAAATCCTCAATTTGGTCTAGTTGATTGGAAACTGTTGCAAGATTGTTAGCCTTCGGGCGAGGGAGTAGTGGGAGCTCTGGAGTGGCAGACAATATCCTCCCAGCCTAACCATGAAATTAAGGACCAAACTCTGGATTATTCAATGTTCTTTAGGAACTCGAAAGAGGGTAAAGAATAGGATTACTCCTATTTGACACAAAATAACTTTTATAAATTTTCAAATGATTTTAATTTCTTCACAATCCATATACACATTGTAAAGGGGAATGATGCTTTCTTAAAAGGGGAAGGATGCTTTCTTAAATTTGAACTCTTCGTTCAAACTTTATTTAGTACTAGTAAATTTAATTTTGAAGTTTAGTAAATAGTTTAGTAAACTTAGTTCTTTTGTCTACATTTCTATTAGCATTCATTAAACCCATTTTAACTTGTCTTTCTCACTTTAATTTTTATAGTTTGAATATTGTGATTTATGTTATTATAATAAGAATTTCCGACTTCCAAACTAAGACTTCATAGTAGTACACTATAATTAGCCTAATGGATTTCTTACTACGCTTCTCTATGGGATCGATACCGGGTTTTTAAAGAAAGCCCTATATTACTTGAAGCGATACATGTACTTGTGTATAACCACTAGTATGTGAACTATTTTATATATTTTATAAGATTTTTATTTTGCACATTAACTAATTAATATAAATTGGGTCAAGTTTTTGGCCATATTTTTGAAAGCTAAATTATTACATAATTTCGGGACGGATTAAGTTTTTGTAATTGTTACCAGGGAATTAAATTTACACAAAACACGCAGAAAAAAACACACACTAGAGGCTCATCAGTTGCTCCTCTATCTTAACCTCTGAAAGAATTCATGACTGTGGCGGCTCTGTAAATTGTGGTATGTATGGCTCAACTTCCTGGTCCTCTGCACTCTTGAATCTCATGCTGGCGGTTGTGTATTCTTCAAATGTCACGTAACACTCGAGATGGAGGGCATCACATTATGGGCATTCTACAAATGATCCTATCGATCATGTCTATCTGGTTATCTTGGCATTAATCATTTGGCATATTGTAGAAAGTTCGTCGAGGACCTCTGACGGTGTAGACTCTATGATGAACTCTAACTAAACCTCAGTGATTGGCGGACTAGTGGAAGTCTCCTTCAAGTTTGGATCATAGACATCTTCCTCATTAATCAAAATAAGTTTCACAGATGCTTCCTTAGAACATCTCTTTTACAGTCACTTCAAGGCTCTGTGCTTATAACGGTTGGCATTTCTGCGGTGTTTCCTCCTCAATGGCGCATTAGAAATTCTCTCTACAAAAGCATCGACTAGATCTTTCGTAGGCATAGTAATTATCAACAGTAAGTGGTTAGTCCATTCCATCGAATACTGTGTCCTTTCTGCTTTCTTCTTTTTAGTGACGAGTCTCCCTTAGTATTGATTCTGAGCAACGACTGTAGCCCCTCCATCTCTCACCAGCTAATCATCAGAGGGCCCTCACAATTGATACCCCTAAAATATATAGTATTTATGTACACATTTTTATACCTATTTTTGAGATATTACGCTTTAATGAAAGGTATTTGTGTGTTTTTCTTTCAGGTACAATCAAATGGATGAAAAATGGTGAAAGGAGTGATAAAGGATTAAATTTGGAGCAAAAATGAAGAAGGTGTGCAAAAGAACTGTGGTGCCTAAGCGCCCCAAACTGGAAAAGGAAGTATTTATTAGCTAATTTCTTCTGATTTTATTTGCATATTTTATTTGTCCTTGTGGGTTTGATATTTGGGGCTTAATCAAAAAATCATATATTACTTATTAACGATATGTATACTTGCATAGTATCCCATAATTAATTACAATAATTGCATTCTTATTTTCTTTGAAGTTAAGTTTTTGGCAGTCATTGCAAAGTAAGAAATATAAAGAAAAATTAAAATTATAACAACATACATCATACTGTCATATAAAATCGGGATCAAGTTTTTGTCTAGCTGTTGTCAGGAGAACAAAAATTTTTTGAAGAAATTTTGAAAGCAAATTTCTATTTTAGAAATCCTTATTTAAATTTCTAGATTTATTTTAGGAATATTTTAATGCTGTTTTTATATAAAGTTCTTGTTTATGTGATTTTATTTTATGTTGTTTTGTAGTAATGTATGCATAGTTTAGGTTCTAAAGGACTAGTGCCCTGCGATTCTAAATTAGAAAGAACTATTAGAAAAGTAAAAAAAAACAAAAAATACAGAAAAAGATAAAAATTTTCAAGAATTGACAAATCAAAATAATCAAAATGCTGAAATTAATCAAGAGTTTAGACCTTTAAGTGATTATGCTAACCATAAAGTAGATGAACTTCATTGTAGTATCAATAACTTGTTGTAGTGGCTAATTCATTTGAACTTAAACATGTTATTATCCAAATGGTATCAAATAATTAGTTTGGGAGAGCACCAACTGAAGATCCAAATTTGAAGATCCAAATTTACTGAAGATCCAAATTTACATCTTGCCAATTTTCTAGAATACATTTAAATATGATGGTGTAATGGTGTATCAGATGATGTTATAAGACTTAGAATTTTTCCTTTCTCACTGAGGGATAAGAATAAGATATGGTTACATTTTTTAGCACCTAGATCTATCAGAACTTGGGGTGATTTAGCGCATAAACTTCTTGCTAAATATTTTTCACCATAAAAAACTGTAAAGTTTAGAAATGATATTACATCTTTTTGTCAGTTTAAAGGAAAATATATTTATGAAGCATGGGAAAAATTTAAAGAACTATTGAGAAAGTGTCCACAACATGTTAATAATTCAAATCTTTTACAATGGATTAGCTAGATCACTTAGATCTATTATCGATGTTGTTGCTGGTGGTTCATTGATGTCAAAACCATTTCATGACGCTTATGTTTTAATTGTAGAGATGGCTACTAATAATTTTCAATGGCCTTCTGAGAAGGTAAATCCTAAGAAAGTAGCCAATATTCATGAATATGATGCTTTTGCAATGTTAGCAAATCAAGTTCCTACAATTTCAAGGAAGTTAGATCAATTTGGAATGAATTTTTCAACCAATTTCAATAATTGAAGAGAATTAATTAGACCAAATGGTATATTCTTAAGCTTCATTAGAAACTTTAAATGTCATAAAAAATAAGTAGAATAACTCATATTCAAACTATTATAACTTAGGTTGAAAGAACCATCCTAATTTTAACTAGAATAATACTTTGAGTGGTAATAATTAACAATGAGGGAACAACTAAGTAAACCCATTAGGAAACTAGAACAATTGACTAGAGGAAAATATAAAGTAATAGTAATTATAGACCTACTTATCCTCCAGATTTTAACAGTAATCCACAATTTAAGAAGAAAAAGTTATCTATAGAAGAAGTAGTGTTATAAGTGAGAAATTAGTTACAAAGTCAAGAAGCTACAAATAGAAATATTGAGAATAAATTGGGACAAATAGCCAATTCATTAAGTAATAGATCCCAAAGAACACTTCCTAGTAATACAGAAGTAAATCCAAAAGATCAGAATAAAAAGTAAGTAAAAGTCATTCAACTTAGAAGTGTAAGAGATTTGGAAGGTGGAGTTCAAAAAGAGATTGAAGTAGAGAGATAAGAAATTGAAGAGCCTACAATGAAAGCTCCAAAAGATTTAGGAAGACCTATTTCTCCACTTAAAATTGACTTGAAAAAACCACCACCTTCTTTTCCTCAAAGACTTCATCAACAAAAGTTAGATAAAAAATGTTCCAAATTTATGGAAATCTTTAAGAAGCTTACAAGTAATATTCCATTTACTAAAGCCTTAGAACAAATGCCAAGCTATGTAAAGTTAATGAAGGATATTCTTAACAAGAAAAGGAAGTTCAAAGATAATGAGACTATTGCACTTAGTGAAGAGTGTAGTGCTATAATTCATACAAAAGAAGCTTCCTGAAAAGCTTAAAGTTCCTAGTTGCTTCACAATTCCATGTGCAATAGGAGATAGATTTTATTGGAAATCTTTATGTGATTTAGGTGCAAGCATTAATCTTGTGTCGTTATCAATATTTAAAAGACATTATAAATATTTGAAAGATTGTGATTAGGAGAAATATCCCCTATTACTGTAACTTTGTAGTTAGCATATCATTCAATAACATATCCTAAGAGAGTTATAGAAGATGTTTTAGTGAAAGTGTATCGATTTATCTTTTCTGTTGGTTTCATTGTGCTAGATATGAAAGGAGCTAAGAGATACCTATCATCTTGTGAAGACCTTTCCTAGCTACAAGAAGAGCAAAGATAGATGTGCAGAAAGAGGAATTATTTATGCATGTCAATGATCAAACAGTTACTTTTAATATTTCAAAATCAATGAAGTATCCTGCAAAAGGTAAAGATGATGAATATTACAGAATGTGTGTAATAAGATATCTGAGTGAATGTCATTTTAAAATGACTTTTGTGAAAAATCTGAATTGAAAGAGTTGGAACACGAGCAAGAAGAGGAATTAGATCAATTTGAAGATTTTTTTTAAGGAAGATTCAAATTATGTTTGAGAAAGTTTTGAAGTTTTGGCACGACAGAAAAAAGATAAATCATTTTGTCCATAGATTGAAAAAAACTCCTAAAGTTGAGTTTAAGTTACTTCTTGAACATTTAAAATATGTCTTTTTAGGTGATTCTTCAAAATTACCAGTTATAATTTCTTCAAAATTAACTACAGAAGAAGAAGAAAGTTTAATGAAAACTTTAAAGAATTATAAGAAAGTATTTGGATGGACAATTGTTGATATTAAAGGAACGAGTCCTTCAATTTGTTTGCATAGAATTCATTTGGAAGAGAGCTGCAAACCTAGGGCTGATCCTCAAAGGAGATTGAATCCTATTATGAACTAAATTGTTAAGAAAGAAATTTTAAAGTGGTTAGATGCTGGAACTATCTACCCTATTTCAAATAGTGCATGGATTAGTCAAATTCACTGCGTTCCTAAGAAAGGAGGAGTGACTGTGACTATGAATGAACATAAAAAATTAATACAAACAAGATAAGTCACAGAGTGGTGAATATGCATTGATTATAGAAAATTAAATTCTGCCACCACATCATAACGAAAATCATTTTCCACTACCCTTTCGAGATCAATTGTTGGATATAATAGCTAGGCATAAATACTTTTATTTTATGGATGGATATACTAGTTATCACCAACTATAAATAGTTATTGAGGATCAAGAGAAAACAACTTTTACCAGTCCTTAAGGTAAATTTGATTTTAGAAGAATGCCCTTTGGTTTATGTAATGCCCCTACTACATTTCAAAAATGTATAGTGGCTATTTTTTGTGATTTAATTGAAAAAGGAATTGAAAGTGTTATGGATGATTTTTTAGTGTTTAGAACTTCATTTGGATCATGTTGTTGACCTCACTTTTGGTTGAGGTCTAGAAACTTCTTTAGTAGCCTAGGTCTAGCCATAGGACTTTCCTATTGACTAGTCTTAGAAAACTAGAAAAGGTGCCTTCACCATTAGAAATTCAAAACTCTTCTCTTTACTCAACTTGAAATTCCACATATTGATCTTAGCCTCTAGCATTTAGTAGGTAAGATCATTATGGGGGAAGCTCAAGAAGAGTTCTATAGGATTACTTGGCTTTAGGGTCGACCCTGG
>NW_018165064.1:0-1343 GCF_001263595.1 Phalaenopsis equestris
GATGCTTCCATCCGAAGTCCTTCATTTCAGCTCGTCTCCCCCTCTTCAAGCTTCTCCGGCCACGTCAAAATGGTATGCCGTATGCGTTTCTTTCTCTCTATGGTTTAGATCAAGTGTTTGTTGTATGGGAATCGGGGTTTTATTAGTCGGAAACCTAATGTATTGCTTGGATCTGATTGATTCGTGCTTCTTTAATTGATTGTGTACTGGATCAATGGTGAGCGTGGATTGATTTATTTGCTTTATGATATTTCTGCTTTTTCATTGAATTTGATCTGCTGGAACTGGATGCTGCGATGAATGGGGTATTTTTGGGCTAGATCTGTTGATTGATGAAGTGGAATTTTATGCATCTGATCATTATGTTAATTGGGAGAGAATATCTGATTCTTAATCTTGGGGATGCGTAATTTGGTTTTTGTTTATGATGAGATCTGATTGCTGTTTTTTGATGTCTATGAAATTCCTTATTGATTATTGGGATGCACAACTTCGATTGGAAATTTTATTTGAATTAAAATTCTCCAAGTTTCACGAGGAAATTAAGTTGCGATGTTAAATTACATTAAATTATATATTTGTTTTGTTAAATGTATTCCATATCAAATCAAGCTGTGTTAGTTTTGGCGGGATATCTGAATTTGAATTAAATGTTTCTCAACCAAGCTATTACATATTTTTGGGTGGTAGAAGGTTCGCAAGATTTACTTGGATAGCACCTGAAGTCCTAGATCCTAAATTGGCTTTTCATTCTATTTAGACAGAAGGTATATATAACTTCTATATTAGTACTCTGAGATTGCCTGCTTAATGAGTTGATCTAAATGTTTTTAACCCTATGCTCTTTAATCAGGATTTTAGATTTTCTTGGTTCATGCTTGGGTTGCAAATGCAAATGTGTACGAGGGAGTTAAATTCTGAAATTCATGTTGTATCAATCATATGGCGACCCAATGTTAGCGCAGCACACAATTATGTTAGATTTTTGGGCATCTATCATAAGAGTGGCACCATTAAACTTAATCACCTCCTACTCATTGCAGAGATAAAATGCCCATACGTGTGCTATGCTAATGACCACCTTAAGAGAGACATTTTTATAATCACACATGGTATTCTGTTTTTGTCCTTTTCCCCATGATTTATTACATAATAAAAGAATTCCCAATGCTATAAAATTTTAACAATCTTCTACATCTTTTTGATTATCCATTTGAAATATTTGATTTGTTTGATACTTGGAAAGTTTTAAAACTAATAATAAAGTTTTAGACACAATAAATTTGTAGCTGGAGATTTACTTTCGGAATGCAGATTTTTTCAATCCCCTAAGATTGGAAATT
>NW_018165064.1:1443-2931 GCF_001263595.1 Phalaenopsis equestris
AGCCGAAAGGATTGAGACCGCTAGAGACACGCAAGCAACTCATCATCGGAATAACCACTCAGCCGGACAAATGAAGTTCAACCAGTCAGCTAGCCACTATATGTCAACAACTTACACCCAACAGCCCGACCACTTTTGGCCAGCCACCCTAGCCAGCCAAACACCATGAGCCAACCACAATAAAGGAAGACAGTCAGCCATCTTAGCCAGCCACCCTCAGACAATGGATCGCTTGGGTTAACCACTTGGCGTCCACAAGTCCAACTATGGAAAGCTACAAGAGGACCCGTCCAAGCAAGGAAAGAACTAAAATATCACTCACTACTGCCCCTTAGTGGCATAAACGTAATTTTTTTTCTCCCTTCTTATTTCTTTATAAAAATAGAAAACCTCCTCCGCATTGCCCCTTAGTGGCATAAACGTAATTTTTTTCTCCCCTTATTTCTTTATAAAAATAGAAAACCTCCTCCGCATATAAAAAGGATCACTTAAGCTCTCTCTCTCTCTCTCTCTTATAGAGGGAGTTTGTTTCCTCCGCATAAAATAAGGATCACTACCAAGGAGTGCTTTATTTATATAGAAATAAAGAGGAGAGAGAAATATTACACTCATGCAAACATTTAAATGAGAACTAAGAGATATTTTGGTCATTTACTAGCTTGGACTAAACCACTTAAAGCTTCCCTAGATTAGACTTGCAAGTGTCAACTTATCAACCAAATGGACCAATCATGCCGCCGATCATCTTCTTTCATGGTGGCTGTCCCATGATGGTTGGTCGGTCCATAATGGTTGGCCAATTCAAGGGTAGCCAACACATAATGGATGGCCAGTTGAAGGGTGGCCAGCCCATGTGTTGGCCTATTTGGTTTGACCATCCTGAGCGTTGGCGACATATTGAACTCGGTTTGGCTGGCACAGGTGGCTAACGCAATTGATGGGTTGTTTGGACGCCTCTGCCGGTCGCGATCCTTCCAGCTTGACAATGGTTCAATTTTAGGCTATACAGATCCAATGAATTTTTTCTACTTCGACAAAAGTCAAGAAAACAATGTGGTGCGAGTTCGGATACATAGTAAGAAAAAACCTCAGATGAGCGCAATACATTCGAAGCACCCCCATGAGGGTAATTCATGAAGAACGCTTCGTATGAAGGCAATTCACATGAAACGCTTCAGACCGGCGTGTTTGCGCTCATATTTAAAATTTTCTTTGTTCATGATTGTTCCACGTAATAATTTATGTATGAGATCCCAATAATTTGGCCCTACTATTACAATGGCATCTGCCTATTTCAAATAGGCCGAAAAAAAATAGAATAGCAGATTCCACAAAAAATACAAAAAAACATTAGATGCTATGGGCATCAGCCAATAAGCGGAGATTAATAGTCCTCAAAAGGAGTTCAGAGTGTAGGATAAGAATTTTGATTTGCATCATTTGCCCACAAAAAATTATAACTCCTACAATAATAAATAGAAAAAAAAA
>NW_018165064.1:3031-3560 GCF_001263595.1 Phalaenopsis equestris
TTTTTTTTTATTAGCCCAGTTGAACAAATTATTCAGCTCTGAGTGCGCTACTATTATCATATTTTATATTTTAACCTTATCATTTTTTTCATAAAGTTTGAATAATTTATATAGTAGTACATAAGTAGTGATAATAATAGTAATTTAATTAGTACAATTATAAAAAAAATATCATCTTGGTTCATTCCAAGAATCATTCGACTTGGTGCAAAAAATATCATCAAAATTTAATATTAATTGTCATTATATTACAACTTATTCAAAGCTTTATCCAATACACACCAAATTAATTGAACTAGCAGCTTGGCGTAAATTGTCTTTATATTAACCTAGTTTTCAAAAGAGCATAAAAGCTTGCCAAAGGGCACTTAAATGCTGGCTTTCATGTACTTATGACTTGGTCATATTCACTGGAATCCAGCTCATTTTGATAATTATGTAAGCCTTTTCATTTTATTATAAGAAATCACAAAATTTATTATTCCAGCTACAAATGTCAACCATAATTTTCACTTTATATATATATATA
>NW_018165065.1:0-10630 GCF_001263595.1 Phalaenopsis equestris
CTTGATCAGGAGCTTGTCCCACAGAGGATAGATAGACAACCATTTGTCACCTTTTGTACTACGTCAGAACAACATATATGATATGTACTTCGCATGTGATGTTTCAGATGCATTCGACATGATTGCCTCTTTTGATGCTTTTAGCATGTATCCAGTCTGTAACACGTAGATTAATAAAATTTTCTTCAGTTTTTAACATATTTGTCATATTTCCCTTTTGTGCGATGGATAAAAATCTGCAAACCCATACATGGGTTTTAAACTATGATGAACAAAGGAAAAAATAAAAAAAAAATTGATGATAACAAGATTTAAATAAAATATTATTTTTTTAAAAAAATCAACCAATGAAAATTAAATTTTGATAACATTTTTTTGATAATTAAATGTGATAAATACAGCAAGAGTAGAAAATGATAAGATTTGTTGAGTTTTTTTCTCTCAAGTTTGAGGCATCTTACTCTTGGCTTGTACAGTACTATTATCCTTCTCTACACCAATTTCCTCACATTCCCCATAGAGTTTCCCACGCTGCATAAAATCTTACAAATCTTCTCCACGAGTTTCAATCTTAACATTTCTTATATCTATTAGTTTAATACCACAAAACGAAGAGCCCTCATGCCTTAATCCAAACCCAAATATACCCATCCTAGTTGGTCAAGTCTGATTGGTCTTTGGCATTTTTCTGCCCTCCACCTAAGCATCCAATTGCACTTGAATTGAATCCCTCAGCTCCACCCTAAGCCATTTTATTTAAACCCCACTCCCATTGCTAAAACATAAGGCAAGCCAATTTCCTTGGGAGACACTACTCAATTGCTTCCAAACACTCTCCAAGAATTCCCATGCTCAAGCCCACCACATTCCCCCTCTAGATTCCCATGTGAGAGCTAAATTTTGAATTCAAAATTCAGAGAAAACCAGGACACTTTCTTTCACAGCTCCACACTCCACCAAAGTCCAATTAACTGTGCACACACCATCCTCTGAGTGAAAGAATGTGATTCCCCATAGAAGCCCCATCACAATGAGCCTTTAAGATAGCTCTAGACCAAGACCTAAAAATGATTTTGATAGAAATTATATATAAACATTTCACCAGGGCTTAGAACTTCATCTGGAGGTTCGTTGGGTCCATTCCAAGCAGCCACAATCATCTGATTGAGGCCTCCTATCTCAGACAAAGGTAATGAACCTCAACCCTAATCTAAGTCTATTTTGATTCTCCATACGTATTTACTATATATCATGTCGTATAAGACATATAGATATGTTCATCTGAAGTAGATGAAAGTTTAGAAATAAACCCCGTACAATTTGATTGAGTCTAGATGAAGATCTTAAGGTTTTAGTGTGAATGGTTCTCAGGTTTGAACTCTTGGGGATGATGAAGGAGAGCAGTCTGATCGCTTGTTTATTCAATGGATGGAGGAGATCAAGTCGGACGAACCCTTGGAATGAAAAGGCGGGCTGCATGGCAGCTGAGGTGGCTGACGACACCGAACGGTGGAGTGTTGCGTGTAAAGCTCAGAGCAGACGAGGTTGTGCTGGCGCTTACTGGGATAAGTTGAAAATTAGCCTTTTTGTGAATTAAATAAATGCCTGATCTTTGAAAAATCATAACTTCATGAAGAAAAAATTGTAAAAACAAAATAAAAATACCCTCTTACTCAGTGAAAATAGAAGATTAATGTGGACTAAAAATAAGAAATATTGTTTGCACTTTGATTTTTAATGAATTAAATACTCTCTAGAGTATTTTAATTCATTTTGAACAAACATTTCTTATGATACGGGTGATGTTCACTGATTTTTCCAAGGTCAGATAGCATCTCTATGCTTCTAACCTTAATTTTCAAGCTAAGCTGGTTATTTTTACGTATTTTAATTATATTAATTAAAATACAACTTAGAAAATTATGAAAATAATTATGATAGGTTTCTCATGGTCAGAGAAGCTTAGAAAAAAAGATATGATGTTTTGAATTATATTTTACATTAATATAGTTAATTAAATGTATATATATCTTGCTTTACTCTATGTACTTTAAATGTTAATAAAAAATTGAGAAAATCAATTCCACACTGTTTATAAAAAGCATGTTTACCCACTATAAAAATTTAAAAATTGTTTCACTAACTCTAAGCATTACAGGTGGTTTTCTAAGAAACCTTGTATTTTGTATAAAAATAATTATATTAAATTAAATAAATTTGGAAAAATTACATGAAGTGTTTTTTTGAGTTTCTGGTGATCAGGAGCACTTAGAAAAAAAAATTTATTTTTGAGAAAATAGTTTATTTTTTAGCTTTATTTTGAATTAAAAATAATTAAAATCTCAAAAATACCAAAATGTTTTAAAATGTTCCTACATGTTCCCTTATCACTTAAAATTCATTAGGATATTTTTTTTTATTTTTCTAAGTTAAAAAAAAAATTTAAAAGCTTAAAATGAATTTTTCTTATTTTCACACTAAAAAAATTATAATAAAAAAATTAAAATTGTAATAATGCAAAATTTGTTTCTCTAAGTTTCCTGGCTCAGATAGTTTTAATAAAAATATGAAAAAAATTGTAAATAAAACATCTTTTCCATTCAAACAAAACATAAAAATTAATGATAATTACAAAATTAAATTAAAGATTTAATTTAAAAATCATTAAATTTTGCCTATGTGTTTCTCTAACCTAAGGGGATCACTAATAATTTTCTCATGAATAAAAAATAAATTTAGTTTTGATAGTCAATTAAATCAATTCTGAAAATACTATTCTTTAAATTTAAATAATTATTCAAATTAAATTAAATTTTTAAAACCCATATTTTCTCCTCTGATGTTTTAATTTACTCATGGATAGGACACTCTAAATTCTCAAAGTCATTTGAATTTTGATTAAAGAGTTATGAAGTGAAGAGCCCCACAAGCAAAGGGGTAACTTTAGGTTTTGGTGCCTTGATCAAAATTTGGGATTTATAAATGTAAAATGAGTAATTTTGATCCTAATAAACATGTTTGGATGATTGAGATACAACGGGATTAAAATGTAGAAACTCACTTACCATCTTCTCTATAATAAGAGCAAAATTGTAATTTTCTTAATTTTCATTATTTGGTAGTCAATCAAAATTAAATGATTCTCAAGTGATGGGCATATTATAGGAGGATAATATTTCATTAATTTATACCCATAACTTATGACAATGTGATCTTTTAATAAGAATACATTTCATCTAAATCAAATTTCTTCTACGTTACCATTTCACCTACTGTGATTTTTCAGAGCTTGGTAGTGACCTAGGACTGACATTTAAACTCATTGGATTAGATTTAGAAGATAACATGATTGATGATTAACATCACTTTACACTACAATCCCAATTTTAGCTATGGATACCAAAACCTATAATAACTTAAATCTGCCTTAGGGCACACACCCAAATAATTATTAAAGAAATATCAATTGATTAGTTGAATGTCCTAGCCTCGAGATAAAAAAAAACATCAAGTTTACTTGAGCATTGGAATAACTTTAGCTTAACTTTGGATGATCAATAAAACAATAGGATAAGTTTAAAATGAACTCAAAATATTTCAAGAAATCTTCAAAGTGATTCAGGTTCATGCTCTGAGCACATTGAAATCTCTTGAATATTTTGAAGGGCAAATTGAAATTGCTATATTTTGTTCTAAAATCATCCACTAGGATCTTCTAACACTCAATAAATTCATAACTTGGGGTTTGGTAGCTACAGCTTCATCTACTCCTGCAATTTAAATTCCTTGCAAAATTATTTACATGTTGCCAAAGCTAACCTTTCAGTTGGAGGAGCAGGAAGAATCAATAGGTCTGTTTTTAAATTATTGCATTTACTTTTTCATACCTCTTATTTCTTGCTTGCATGATTAAAAATAAGGTCACCTTGGAAGTCAAAACTAAAACTAAAAAATAAAAAAAAAGATAAAATTTATCGCCACAACAATCAAAATATAAGACAACTTAAAATTTAATCATAAACAAAACTAAAAAAATTGCTACTAAATTTAAAACATCTCTATTTAATGATCGGGAATCCTTCGGAGGAGGTAACTAATGGTTCCTAACAAGATTTCCCACGATCTAATTGAAAGTGTGGAACTCATTAATTTGAGTTTAGTAAATTCATTTGGACTAAGTGAATCCAAAATAAAATAGTTGTGTCGAAATGAGGGAAACATAGGATCATAATCGGTGTTACTCTAATCAACTTTAACATTCTCCATAATATTTAAATAATCATAATTTTAGAAAAAACTTTATTTGACATCATGACTTGACACATTAGAAAACTTAAGCTCACTATGACGAGGAGCTTGAGGCTGCATTGTGGGCAGCATGATCATCTTCAACAGGAAAATATTTCCACACCAGTTAAACCATTCATTAGAAACTTCATTAGAAACAAAACAACAAGCCATAGGACTTTGAGGTTGTCCACCTAATGCAGCATAAATCCTCAACTTTCCTTTAGGCCTTTGTATGACTCTGCTATACAATATAAGCCCTAACTTGTTTTAGGACTTCGTCGTTGTCGTTCATCATGACCTAACTCCTCACATCTTCTAGGCTATTTGTGTGATCGTTTCACGTGAAAGTAAGCCCCAGTTAATAAAATTGGTAGGATGAAGCATTTAAATATTTCTCCTCTAAATTGAAGTCAAACAATATGATAACCTAGGAAGTCACCAATGTTTTCCTCAGGATTTGTAACATCCCCTAGTCTCTCCTCCTTTTAATTCCAAAAATAAATTTTCCAATATTCAGTCATTCCCATTTCACACCTCTTTGTTCGATCTTGTTGAAAAGTCCAATCCCTTTCAATTCCTTGAAGACAATATCCCCCTATTTTTATCAATAATTATGAAGAGTTTTCTTAAGTAACTTTGGTTATCTAAGATGTAATTAACTATGAGGGAATTAACTAAAGAGTTTTGTGTTTATAGGAAGCTTTTCCAAACCCAGCTTTAATATAAACCCTATTTAATTTTCATATTAAATATGGAAACTTGTTAGCTTATAATATAAAATGATTTCGCAAAATGCCTCTAAATTTTCCTTTAGAAGTTGAAATATTTTATGGGAATTAGATTTTATTGGACCATTCGTACCTTCACTTAGAAATATATATATATTGGTAGAAGGAGCATTATACGGCTCCCTACATGTTAAACATAAAAGGGGTACAAAAAACGATATATTGGGACATGTCCCCTATCTAGAATCCAACAAGAACAACACACTCATAAGGGGATATCCTAACCACTTACATATATATATATACAGTTGTAAGCTCAAAGATAAGTAACTATTCTAAGTTATTCTAAGGTGGGGGCCATCAAAGCCATCAAAAAGGTCCCCCCGAAGCAAAAATGACAAAGAAGTTGAAGGATCTGTAAACACAATGACCCTTTAGGATTCAACTCCAATCTTTGCTATGTAGTTGGCTGGGTTGTTTCCCTCCCTGTAAATAAAGTGCAACTCCATCATCAATTCCTTCATCGTTTGTCTCATCTATTTGTTATGTTTGCCAGATTTATACTATAGGAGTTGGGTTGAGTCTGTCTGCACTTGTATCCATATCCATCTATTCATTCTAGCCAGCTTAAGTGCCCAATACATGGCCATTGTTTCAGCCTTCATAGCATCAACAACATTAAATAGGGATTGGTAATACAACGCACAATTCCCGTTGTAGTCTCTAAACATGCCTCCAATTCCTGCTCTTTTAGAGTGGAAGCTACCATCAATGTTGATTTTGAGGAAAGGGTAATTAGTCTTCTTCCAGTATACTTTTTGCACTGTATATTTGAGGGAGCTCATAATTCTTGACAAATTCATAATGTTGGGAAATTTATTCCATTGTATAAGTTTTTTTATGTAAGCCATGCAGTCTGTGGTAACCTTATTAGTGCTACCTTTTGGTCCTCATATTTATTACTATTTCTAGTTGTCCAAATAAACCAGGCCACTATGAAGGGAACTAGTCCCATCTCTTGTTGTCATTCCAGCCCTTCTAGCAATTGAAAAGGTTGTGCCACTCCAAGTTAGAAGTGTTAATCTTTAGCTTGGTCACCATAGACTTCTAGGTCTCCGGAGAGAAATGACAGTCAAAGAAATGATGTCTAGCAGGTTCTTCTGTCTTGTTGTAAAGAAAGCACATGGAGGGACCTCTCAGACCTTCTAACTTTAGAATGTCATCAGTGGAAATCAGGTTATTGAAACATCTCCAGTTGAAAAAGGACATAGAAGGTGAAAGAAATTTGCTCCACAAGCATTCACCCCAGGGTACCTCAGCCCATACATATATCCTTTTGTATATTGCTTTGGTTATGCTTTGATGAGCAGTGGCCTTTAGAACCAACTGGTCTTGTTTACTTCTATCAAAGGCAATTTTGGAAATCTTCTGAGTTGAATCATCCGTTAAAATGAGCTTTAGCTTTTCTAGGGACCAGCGGTTCTCCTCCCAGCACTCCTGCACCTTTAAGTCAAAATTAACATTCTTAGTTAGTGGTTCAAGGATTTCAGATGGGCGCCATCTGTCATGCCAAAAGTTAATTTGGCCATGACCCAAGTCCCATGAGAACTATTGTTCAGCATCCCCTATGGCTTTTAGCATGTTTCCCCAGGTTCTAGAGTCCCACATACTTTTGGTTACCAAGTTTGGATGTTTGAATCTACAATTTTTAGATAAAAGGAACTTGGTCCATAAGGTATCTTGTTATCTGAATCTAATCCATAGCCTGCACAAGTCTATGTCCTAAAGGTAAATCAAGCCTCTAAACCCCACGACACCTGCTTCAAAAGGTTTAGTAGCCTTCTGCCAGCTAGCCCAAATCATTTACTTCCTCTTGCCAACCCAAAGAAACATGTTAAAACTTCTTTATATATATACCACACCTGCTAAAAGAAGAGGGGGTAGACCCCCTCTTAAATCCTCAATGAATAGATTTAATGATTTTCTCCCTGAAGCTGCCTTATTTGATTTAGGTTATCAATGTCCTAATTTCACTTGGAGGAGGGGTTCAATGTGGGAAAGACTTGATAGAATGTTGAAAAACTCAGTATGGCTTCAGACCTTTCCTTTTACTGTGTTCCTCACCTTGCTATGTTTGGCTCAAATCATAGGCCTCTTATGTACTCTATTCAATATGTTGAATGCCCTAAGAACTCCCCTTTTAGATTTCAAAATATGTGGGTTCTCCATCTTAACTTTCTTAAGGAAGTCCAAAAAGTGTGGATTACTGATAATGAGAAAAATCTCTGGATCAACCTGTGGCATCTCCAAAAAAATGTTGCTTCTTAGCTTAAAAAGTGAAATTGAAATAACTTTAGGAATATTAATGACTACTTGAAGGCTGCCCAAGATAAAGTTCTTACTACGGTGATAGGCTTTCAAAGGGGAGAGTATTCTTAAAATGATTTGCATAAAGCGAATGAAGAACTTCTGATGCAAATTATTTATTTTGAAAGCTGTCTGAAATAAAAGGTTGTTGTCATCAAATTTACTGAGGGAGATAGGAATTCTAGCTACTATCATGCCTGTTTTAAATACAGGAGGAAGTGTAACATGATCCTGTCTATTACTAATTCTGAAGGGAATTGTCTATCTGATGCTAAGGCTATTGCATATGATGCTGTCAACTATTTCCATAACCTCTTCAGTACTCAACCAGTTTTCAAACCTCAAATTAATGTTGAACTTTTGGCTGGCTCTAAAGAGTATGTCTAAAGCTTGGAGCTAACAAATATTCCTCTTGAAGAAGAAATTAAAGCAGCATTGGAGTCTATTGATGGGCACAAGGTGGTTGGACCAGTGTTTTTAATGAAGATTTCTATACAAAATCTTGGCCTCTTATTAGTGGGGACTTTATTGCTGTTGTTCAAGAACTTTTCAACGGTGTGGATCTTCCAAGATACTTCGCTGCTTCTACTATCACACTGATTCCCAAGACTCAGATTAGGAAAAGTGGGGAGATTTCAGACCTATTAGCCTTACTAATGTGGTATCCAAAGTAATAAGTAAAATTATTGTCACTATGCTTCAACCACACCTACAACAGCTTATCAGCAATAACCAGGTGGCTTTTCTTAAAGGCAGAAATATCATTGAAAATATTCTACTTGCTCAAGAACTTCTATCAGATCTGGATAGAAAGTGTAGAGGCAGTATTGTTACCTTTAAGCTGAACATTAAAAAAGCCTATGGCTCCATCAATTGGGACTTCATTTTTGAAATTTTGGCTGCCAAGGGCTTTTCTGAGGTTTTCAACAGTTTGATCAAAAGATGGCTTAAATGTAACAATCACTCTGTGTTAATCAATGGGCAAAGCCATGGGTTCTTCACTGCTACTAAGGGCATCAAACAAGGGGACCCATTGTCACCAACTTTCTTTATTTTGGCTATGGATTATTTTTCAAGATTGTTGAAGCATATGTTTACTACATATCCTTATTTTGCCTATCATCGCAGATCTAATGTTGGTGTGAGTCTCCTATCCTATGTTAATGATATTATCATTTTCTGCAGGGCTACAAAGATTGTCGTTAAGAAACTTTATCAATGACTTAAGCCCTTCCAACAAATTTTAGGCATGGAACTTAACAAACAAAAATGTCAGATTTTTACTACCTCTCATATTTTCCATAGATAAAGCATTGGATTGTTCACTATACTGGGTTTAGTCCAGCCAATTTTCCAATCAAGTACCTGGGGTTTGAACTTCTTAAAGAACCAAGCAAACTCAATTTAATGATGTCATTAATCATATCAAAGCTCAACTATAATGCTGGAAAAACTCCTTCCTCTCCAATGGTGGAAGAATAACTCCTCTTAAAAGCATATTGACTGCCATTCCTTCCTATGCTGTCCAAAAATTTACAATGAAAAAAGGAACTCAAGTGCTGCTGGGGAGAACGTTCAATAAATTCTTGTGGGCTGGATAGAAAAAGCAGATTCATTGGTTACTATGGAAAAAACTCTGTAAACCTCTTCATGCTGGTGTTCTGGGGTTCAAAGACTTCCAACAGGTAAGCTTTGTCAATCTTTAAAAGCTTTGGATAAAATTTAAATAAAATTTATGGCCCATGACTGTCTTTGAGCTCTTTTTATGAAAGGGAAATACTGCAGATCTATACATCCTTGTCTGTCTACAAAAAAGATTGGTGATTCCAGACTTTGGAATAAATTATTGGAGATCAAAACTCAAGCTGAAGACTTCTTTTTTTGGGAACTATGAGACAGTCAAGTTAACTTTTGGTTAGACAAATGGACTTGGAATGGTGAACAAATTCATTGCTCCTCCCCTAACCCCAATTATCAGTCTCAGGTGAAGGAATATTGGTCTGATAACCAATGGAACTGTAACATGCTGAATACTATTTTAAATGATAAACAATTACAATGGTTAAAGAACACCTCTTTCTGCCCTTAACAAAAAGACAAAATGGTTACTAAGCAAGCTGCATCACAGAGGTTGTCTGCTTGTATATTTCAAAACTTTTACAAGTGGCAACCAGTCTTGTGGGGTAAAACTATCTGGTGTAAGTTGTTGACCCCCTCTATGTCCTTTTTTTGACTGGAGACTTTGGCAATCCTTGCTTCCAACAGATGACATTTTGAAAATGAAAAGACTAAAGGGCCCTTCTTGCTGCTACCTATGTAATGAGGAGGAAGAAACCTTAGACCACCTATTTTTCTCCTGTCCTTTCTCTTAAAGGATTTGGTCTAATCTTTTATGGCAATTAAATATTGATACCTTTAAAGTCAGATGGGATATATTCTTCTACTGCTGGAATGAATGGCAAGAAGCTAATTTGTTGATTATTTCTTGCATAGTAGCCTGGTTTCTTTGAATAAGTAGAAATCAAGCTAAGTTTGAAGAATCCAAATAACTAGATAAGACTGTGGTGTTCAATTTCACTTCATATATGCAAATAATTATTAAATATCAACACTTCCCTAATATATTTCTGGATTGGACACCTAATGTGAAAATTCAGCAGATTTACAAGCCAACTTTGGTTCTTTGGACCCCTCCTCCTTGAGGTTGGCTGAAAGTAAACACTGATGGAAGCTTTACTAGTGAATCATCTAGGTTTGGGGGAGTGTTTAGAAACTCCCTAGGGAAGTGTTTGATATACTTTTCCTCACCAACTTGGGCTATTGATGCACTGGAAACTAAAATGATTGCAGTATACTGGGCTATCTATTTTGCTAACCAATGTAAGATCAATAATTTGATTGTTGAATCTGACTCCAGCATGTGTGTAAGGACACTGCAAAAGGAAGTGGAACCTCCCTGGTATATTCTCAGATGGATTAACAAACTTAAGAATTTCTTGAAGAATTTAAGAGTTAAGTTTCAGCCAATTTTGAGAGAAGGTAATGGTCCTGCTCACTGCTTAGCTGTGTTGAGGAGAATACTGAAAAAATTTTAGTTGGATCTATTCCCTCAACTTAGATAGATTTTCTGTTGCATGGAGATAGTTTAGCTATTCCTTACAATCATAGTTAGTAAGTTTTTGTCTATATATTTATTTACTTGTTTGTTAACAAAGCTGTATATATATATATATATATATATATAT